>NC_048582.1:72360060-72387560 GCF_013265735.2 Oncorhynchus mykiss
ATGGCGCCACCGCGGTACTTGGTTTGAATCCAGGTTGCATCACATCCGGCCTTGATCGGGAGGTCCTTAGGGCGGCTCACAATTGGCACGGCGTTGTCCTGGGGTGAGCCGTCATTGTAAGTAAGAATTCGTTCCTATTAAAATAAATATAATATAAATAAATTACAATGTAACTGATGAAATATAAAAAAAAAAATGATTTTCATAAACATGAGCTTTTCTGTTATTGTTAATCTGTCATTGAGTGTCATTAAGTAGACTGCATCCAAATGGCAACCTATTAACCAATATAGTGCCCTACTTTTGACAAGGGCCCAACCAATGGGCTATATAGGGGATAGGTTGCCATTTGGTGTGCGGGGGAATAAATGTCAACGTTTCTAGGAAGCGTATAATTAACAACAAATTGGTCTGTATAATTCACATTTCCTTGTGATTTGCTTAATTATAGAGCTAATTGGATAGCCGCCGCCACCCCTCTGCTTACACACTTCAACCGTTAAGGATGGTAGAAACACTTTTTGTTGTTATGGGAAGCCTGTTGAACACACTCTCGTCCAATTCTAGAGATTGGTAATTCACTTGTTTTTGTATTTAAAATGTTCATTTTATTCATTCAACAGAAGCTCATATCTGTTTAGCCTTACTAAAGTGCATTCAACTAACATGACAGGAAAATCACATAGATATGATTATGTAGAACATTTTCTTAATAGCTGTTACTAGCAATCATAGACTATTGCCAAGGTTCAGATACAGGTCAGTTTGTTAATAAGGTTCAGATACAGGTCAGTTTGTTAATAAGGTTCAGATACAAGTCAGTGTGTTAATAAGGTAAAGATACAGGTCAGTTTGTTAATAAGGTAAAGATACAGGTCAGTTTGTTAATAAGGTTCAGATACAGGTCAGTTTGTTCAGGTTCAGATACAGGTCAGTTTGTTAATAAGGTTCAGATACAGATCAGTTTGTTAATAAGGTAAAGATACAGGTCAGTTTGTTGATAAGGTAAAGATACAGGTCAGTTTGTTAATAAGGTTCAGATACAGGTCAGTTTGTTAATAAGGTAAAGATACAGGTCAGTTTGTTAATAAGGTAAAGATACAGGTCAGTGTGTTAATAAGGTTCAGATACAGGTCAGTTTGTTAATAAGGTAAAGATACAGGTCAGTTTGTTAATAAGGTTCAGATACAGGTCAGTTTGTTAATAAGGTAAAGATACAGGTCAGTTTGTTCAGGTTCAGATACAGGTCAGTTTGTTAATAAGGTAAAGATACAGGTCAGTTTGTTAATAAGGTTCAGATACAGGTCAGTTTGTTAATAAGGTAAAGATACAGGTCAGTTTGTTAATAAGGTAAATATACAGGTCAGTTTGTTAATAAGGTTCAGATACAGGTCAGTGTGTTAATAAGGTAAAGATACAGGGAAGTTTGTTAATAAGGTAAAGATACAGGTCAGTTTCTTCAGGTTCAGATACAGGTCAGTTTGTTAATAAGGTTCAGATACAGGTCAGTTTGTTAATAAGGTAAAGATGCAGATCAGTTTGTTAATAAGGTAAAGATACAGGTCAGTTTGTTAATAAGGTAAAGATACAGGTCAGTTTGTTAATAAGGTTCAGATACAGGTCAGTTTGTTAATAAGGTAAAGATACAGGTCAGTTTGGTAATAAGGTAAAGATACAGGTCAGTGTGTTAATAAGGTTCAGATACAGGTCAGTTTGTTAATAAGGTAAAGATACAGGTCAGTTTGTTAATAAGGTTCAGATACAGGTCAGTTTGTTAATAAGGTTCAGATACAGGTCAGTTTGTTAATAAGGTAAAGATACAGGTCAGTTTGTTAATAAGGTAAATATACAGGTCAGTTTGTTAATAAGGTTCAGATACAGGTCAGTGTGTTAATAAGGTAAAGATACAGGGAAGTTTGTTAATAAGGTAAAGATACAGGTCAGTTTCTTCAGGTTCAGATACAGGTCAGTTTGTTAATAAGGTTCAGATACAGGTCAGTTTGTTAATAAGGTAAAGATGCAGATCAGTTTGTTAATAAGGTAAAGATACAGGTCAGTTTGTTAATAAGGTAAAGATACAGGTCAGTTTGTTAATAAGGTTCAGATACAGGTCAGTTTGTTAATAAGGTTCAGATACAGGTCAGTTTGTTAATAAGGTTCAGATACAGGTCAGTTTGTTAATAAGGTTCAGATACAGGTCAATTTGTTAATAAGGTAAAGATACAGGTCAATTTGTTAATAAGGTTCAGATACAGGTCAGTTTGTTAATAAGGTTCAGATACAGGTCAGTTTGTTAATAAGGTAAAGATACAGATCAGTTTGTTAATAAGGTTCAGATACAGGTCAGTTTGTTAATAAGGTTCAGATACAGGTCAGTTTGTTAATAAGGTTCAGATACAGGTCAGTTTGTTAATAAGGTAAAGATACAGATCAGTTTGTTAATAAGGTAAAGATACAGGTCAGTTTGTTAATAAGGTTCAGATACAGGTCAGTTTGTTAATAAGGTAAAGATACAGGTCAGTTTGTTAATAAGGTTCAGATACAGGTCAGTTTGTTAATAAGGTAAAGATACAGGTCAGTTTGTTAATAAGGTTCAGATACAGGTCCGTTTGTTAATAAGGTTCAGATACAGGTCAGTTTGTTAATAAGGTTCAGATACAGGTCAGTTTGTTAATAAGGTTCAGATACAGGTCAGTTTGTTAATAAGGTAAATATACAGGTCAGTTTGTTCAGGTTCAGATACAGGTCAGTTTGTTAATAAGGTTCAGATACAGGTCAGTTTTTTAATAAGGTTCAGATACAGGTCAGTTTGTTAATAAGGTAAAGATACAGGTCAGTTTGTTAATAAGGTTCAGATACAGGTCAGTTTGTTAATAAGGTTCAGATACAGGTCAGTTTGTTCAGGTTCAGATACAGGTCAGTTTGTTAATAAGGTTCAGATACAGGTCAGTTTGTTAATAAGGTAAAGATACAGGTCAGTTTGTTAATAAGGTAAAGATACAGGTCAGTTTGTTAATAAGGTTCAGATACAGGTCAGTTTGTTAATAAGGTAAAGATACAGGTCAGTTTGTTAATAAGGTTCAGATACAGGTCAGTTTGTTCAGGTTCAGATACAGGTCAGTTTGTTAATAAGGTTCAGATACAGGTCAGTTTGTTAATAAGGTTCAGATACAGGTCAGTTTGTTCAGGTTCAGATACAGGTCAGTTTGTTCAGGTTCAGATACAGGTCAGTTTGTTAATAAGGTTCAGATACAGGTCAGTTTGTTAATAAGGTAAAGATACAGGTCAGTTTGTTAATAAGGTTCAGATACAGGTCAGTTTGTTAATAAGGTAAAGATACAGGTCAGTTTGTTAATAAGGTTCAGATACAGGTCAGTTTGTTAATAAGGTTCAGATACAGGTCAGTTTGTTAATAAGGTTCAGATACAGGTCAGTTTGTTAATAAGGTAAAGATACAGGTCAGTTTGTTAATAAGGTTCAGATACAGGTCAGTTTGTTAATAAGGTAAAGATACAGGTCAGTTTGTTCAGGTTCAGATACAGGTCAGTTTGTTAATAAGGTTCAGATACAGATCAGTTTGTTCAGGTTCAGATACAGGTCAGTTTGTTAATAAGGTTCAGATACAGGTCAGTTTGTTCAGGTTCAGATACTGGTCAGTTTGTTCAGGTTCAGATACAGGTCAGTTAGTTCAGGTTCAGATACAGGTCAGTTTGTTAATAAGGTAAAGATACAGGTCAGTTTGTTAATAAGGTTCAGATACAGGTCAGTTTGTTAATAAGGTTCAGATACAGGTCAGTTTGTTAATAAGGTAAAGATACAGGTCAGTTTGTTAATAAGGTTCAGATACAGGTCCGTTTGTTAATAAGGTTCAGATACAGGTCAGTTTGTTAATAAGGTTCAGATACAGGTCAGTTTGTTAATAAGGTTCAGATACAGGTCAGTTTGTTAATAAGGTAAATATACAGGTCAGTTTGTTCAGGTTCAGATACAGGTCAGTTTGTTAATAAGGTTCAGATACAGGTCAGTTTTTTAATAAGGTTCAGATACAGGTCAGTTTGTTAATAAGGTAAAGATACAGGTCAGTTTGTTAATAAGGTTCAGATACAGGTCAGTTTGTTAATAAGGTTCAGATACAGGTCAGTTTGTTCAGGTTCAGATACAGGTCAGTTTGTTAATAAGGTTCAGATACAGGTCAGTTTGTTAATAAGGTAAAGATACAGGTCAGTTTGTTAATAAGGTAAAGATACAGGTCAGTTTGTTAATAAGGTTCAGATACAGGTCAGTTTGTTAATAAGGTAAAGATACAGGTCAGTTTGTTAATAAGGTTCAGATACAGGTCAGTTTGTTCAGGTTCAGATACAGGTCAGTTTGTTAATAAGGTTCAGATACAGGTCAGTTTGTTAATAAGGTTCAGATACAGGTCAGTTTGTTCAGGTTCAGATACAGGTCAGTTTGTTCAGGTTCAGATACAGGTCAGTTTGTTAATAAGGTTCAGATACAGGTCAGTTTGTTAATAAGGTAAAGATACAGGTCAGTTTGTTAATAAGGTTCAGATACAGGTCAGTTTGTTAATAAGGTAAAGATACAGGTCAGTTTGTTAATAAGGTTCAGATACAGGTCAGTTTGTTAATAAGGTTCAGATACAGGTCAGTTTGTTAATAAGGTTCAGATACAGGTCAGTTTGTTAATAAGGTAAAGATACAGGTCAGTTTGTTAATAAGGTTCAGATACAGGTCAGTTTGTTAATAAGGTAAAGATACAGGTCAGTTTGTTCAGGTTCAGATACAGGTCAGTTTGTTAATAAGGTTCAGATACAGATCAGTTTGTTCAGGTTCAGATACAGGTCAGTTTGTTAATAAGGTTCAGATACAGGTCAGTTTGTTCAGGTTCAGATACAGGTCAGTTTGTTCAGGTTCAGATACAGGTCAGTTAGTTCAGGTTCAGATACAGGTCAGTTTGTTAATAAGGTAAAGATACAGGTCAGTTTGTAGGATAATGAGGTCTGTACACTTGAACAAAGTGTCATGGCACCCTTCATTTGTTTTGGAATTGAAGCTCAGCTAATTAACATAAATTATACAGTACCGTAAAAGTCATGTTTGTTTGTTGTTTGTTTATATAAATGCCTAATTTGGTTGAGTGCTTGTTACGTGGTAACTGTCTTAAACTCATTCATTTCTTAATAACGTGTATTTAGTTCTCTTTATGTTACTTCATTTGACTTTATTCATATTTTTTTTAATGAATTTAACACGTGAAGTTATAAGCAATTTTGTGAGGGGAGAAATCACAAAAGTTTATTTAAATGTCAGTTGATTTCATGTCTCCTCAAGGTCTTGGTGCTTCTGAAAGCGTGTGTCTACCTGGAGTGCTTCTGCAAGCCTATAGTTATGTACGTGTCTACCTGGAGAGCTCCTGCTAGCCTATAGTTATGTATGTGTCTACCTGGAGTGCTTCTGCTAGCCTATAGTTATGTATGTGTCTACCTGGAGAGCTTCTGCTAGTCTATAGTTATGTATGTATGTTGGCATCCCAAGATGGCATAGCAGTTCAGATGTATTTTTGTCCTCGTCCTGTCGTGTATATAAATATATAGATATATTTACAACTTTTTTTTCACATACATTTTTAATTTTCCAAAAACTCATGTTCAGAACACTCTCCTGCAATCCGCTTCACCAATTTATATTTATATAAAAAAGTATTATTTACCTCAGATCTGTAATCCTCCGAGAGGCTAGCCAGAAATTAGCCAGAAGCTAGCCGGGAGCTAGCCAGAAGCTGGTCCAGAAGCTACTCTGAAGCTGGTTCAGAAGCTAGTTAGCTTATTTACTGGCTAATCGTTAGTACTCAGCTAACCACGGTTTGTGGTCATCGGCTGTCCTTTGGCTCGAGAATCTATCGCCAGTTTTGTACGGCGCGGTGCAGCGCAGCGCGGCTCGGAACGGAACATACCGGATTTCGGCCGCTGGCTCTGGACATCCATACCTGGATCTCACAGCTAGCTAGCTGCTATCCGTGTGACTATCGGCTTTCGTCGATTCCGGAGCTAACATCAATTGTTCCGGAGCTAGCCAGCTGAAGAGTTCCATCAATCACTCCTGGGCTGTAGTCACCTATCCGGACCCGTTTTGCTGCCTACGCGGAGCCCCACCGGGCCTTCACAGTTGGACTGCCGATGTTGTCTACCCGAGGGAATTGTCCGGCTGGCTCCTCCGGCGCAACGTTGCCTGGGCGCCCATCTGCGGCCTGCTAGCCGTTGGCTATCTTATCGGCTGCTATCTGAATAGACAATCGGACAATTTTTATTTTATTTTTATTTATTTATTTATTTTTCTTCTTGGGCCTCTATAACTATATCTATTGTTTTTATTTTTTGTTGTTGTTGTGTGATTTGGATTAATCCCCTCTACCACACGGAAACCCTCTAATCTACTGACGGAACGCAAGAGTTGGCTAATAACAGACCTCCATTCTATGCTAGCTTGCTCCTATGCTTGCTTGCTACCGATTTAGCTGTCTAAATCGCCGTGACCCCCAACCAACCTCTCCACTCACTGGACCCTTTTGATCACTCGACTGAGCATGCCTCTCCTTAATGTCAATATGCCTTGTCCATTGCTGTTCTGGTTAGTGTTTATTGGCTTATTTCACTGTAGAGCCTCTAGTCCTGCTCATTATACCTTATCCAACCTAGTAGTTCCACCACCCACACATGCAATGACATCTCCTGATTTCAATGATGTTTCTAGAGACAATATCTCTCTCTTCATCACTGAATACATAGGTTTACCTCCACTGTATTCACATCCTACCTTACCTTTGTCTGTACATTACACCTTGATGCTATTTTATCGCCCCCAGAAACCTCCTTTTACTCTCTGTTCCAGACGTTCTAAACGACCAATTCTTATTGCTTTTAGCCGCACCCTTATTCTACTCCTACTCTGTTCCTCTGGCGATGTAGAGGTGAATCCAGGCCCTGCAGTGCCTAGCTCCACTCCTATTCCCCAGGCGCTCTCTTTAGACGACTTCTGTAACCGTAATAGCCTTGGTTTCATGCATGTTAACATAAGAAGCCTCCTCCCTAAGTTTGTTCTATTCACTGCTTTAGCACACTCTGCCAACCCGGATGTTCTAGCTGTGTCTGAATCCTGGCTTAGGAAGACCACCAAAAATTCAGACATTTTAATTCCAAACTACAACATTTTCAGACAAGATAGAACTGCCAACTGCAAAGATAGCCTGCAGAGTTCTGTCCTACTATCTAGGTCTGTACCCAAACTACTTTTAAAAATCCACCTCTCTAAAAACAAGTCTCTCACCGTTGCCGCCTGCTATAGACCACCCTCTGCCCCCAGCTGTGCTCTGGACACCATATGTGAACTGATTGCCCCCCATCTATCTTCAGAGCTTGTGCTGCTAGGCGACCTAAACTGGAACATGCTTAACACCCCAGCCATCCTACAATCTAAACGTGATGCCCTCAACCTCACACAAATTATCAATGAACCTACCAGGTACCTCCCCAAAGCCTTAAACACGGGCACCCTCATAGATATCATCCTAACCAACTTGCCCTCTAAATACACCTCTGCTCTTTTCAACCAAGATCTCAGCGATCACTGCCTCATTGCCTGCATCCGTAATGGGTCAGCGGTCAAACGACCTCCACTCATCATTGTAAAACGCTCCCTGAAACACTTCAGCGAGCAGGCCTTTCTAATCGACCTGGCCGGGGTATTCTGGAAGGATATTGATCTCATCCCGTCATTAGAGGATGCCTGGATATTTTTTTTAAATGCCTTCCTAACCATCTTAAATAAACATGGCCCATTCAAGAAATTTAGAACCAGGAACAGATATAGCCCTTGGTTCTCCCCAGACCTGACTGCCCTTAACCAACACAAAAACATCCTATGGCGTTCTGCATTAGCATCGAACAGCCCCCGTGATATGCAGCTGTTCAGGGAAGCTAGAAACTATTATACACAGTTAGTTAGAAAAGCCAAGGCTAGCTTTTTCAAGCAGAAATTTGCTTCCTGCAACACTAACTCAAAAAAGTTCTGGGACACTGTAAAGTCCATGGAGAATAAGAACACTTCCTCCCAGCTGCCCACTGCACTGAAGATAGGAAACACTGTCACCACTGATAAATCCACCATAATTGAGAATTTCAATAAGCATTTTTCTATGGCTGGCCATGCTTTCCACCTGGCTACTCCTACCCCGGTCAACAGCACTGAACCCCCCACAACAACTCGCCCAAGCCTTCCCCATTTCTCCTTCTCCCAAATCTGCTCAGCTGATGTTCTGAATGAGCTGCAAAATCTGGACCCCTACAAATCAGCCGGGCTAGACAATCTGGACCCTTTCTTTCTAAAATTATCTGCCAAAATTGTTGCCACCCCTATTACTAGCCTGTTCAACCTCTCTTTCGTGTCGTCTGAGATTCCCAAAGATTGGAAAGCAGCTGCGGTCATCCCCCTCTTCAAAGGGGGTGACACTCTTGACCCAAACTGCTACAGACCTATATATATCCTACCATGCCTTTCTAAGGTCTTCGAAAGCCAAGTCAACAAACAGATTACCGACCATTTCGAATCTCACCATACCTTCTCTGCTATGCAATCTGGTTTCAGAGCTGGTCATGGGTGCACCTCAGCCACGCTCAAGGTCCTAAATGATATCTTAACCGCCATCGATAAGAAACATTACTGTGCAGCCGTATTCATTGATCTGGCCAAGGCTTTCGACTCTGTCAATCACCACATCCTCATCGGCAGACTCGACAGCCTTGGTTTCTCAAATGATTGCCTCGCCTGGTTCACCAACTACTTCTCTGATAGAGTTCAGTGTGTCAAATTGGAGGGTCTGCTGTCCGGACCTCTGTCAGTCTCTATGGGGGTGCCACAGCGTTCAATTCTTGGACCGACTCTCTTCTCTGTATACATCAATGAGGTCGCTCTTGCTGCTGGTGAGTCTCTGATCCACCTCTACGCAGACGACACCATTCTGTATACTTTTGGCCCTTCTTTGGACACTGTGTTAACAACCCTCCAGGCAAGCTTCAATGCCATACAACTTTCCTTCCGTGGCCTCCAATTGCTCTTAAATACAAGTAAAACTAAATGCATGCTCTTCAACCGATCGCTACCTGTACCTACCCGCCTGTCCAACATTACTACTCTGGTTGGCTCTGACTTAGAATACGTGGACAACTACAAATACTTAGGTGTCTGGTTAGACTGTAAACGCTCCTTCCAGACCCATATCAAACATCTCCAATCCAAAGTTAAATCTAGAATTGGCTTCCTATTTCGCAACAAAGCATCCTTCACTCATGCTGCCAAACATACCCTTGTAAAACTGACCATCCTAACAATCCTCGACTTTGGCGATGTCATTTACAAAATAGCCTCCAATACCCTACTCAACAAATTGGATGCAGTCTATAACAGTGCAATCCATTTTGTCACCAAAGCCCCATATACTACCCACCATTGCGACCTGTACGCTCTCGTTGGCTGGCCCTTGCTTCATACTCGTCGCCAAACCCACTGGCTCCATGTCATCTACAAGACCCTGCTAGGTAAAGTGACTGGAACGAACTACAAAAATCTCTGAAACTGGAAACACTTATCTCCCTCACTAGCTTTAAGCACCAACTGTCAGAGCAGCTCACAGATTACTGCACCTGTACATAGCCCACCTATAATTTAGCCCAAACAACTACCTCTTGCCCCACTGTATTTTATTTATTTATTTATTTTGCTCCTTTGCACCCCATTATTTTTATTTCTACTTTGCACATTCTCCCATTGCAAATCTACCATTCCAGTGTTTTACTTGCTATATTGTATTTACTTTGCCACCATGGCCTTTTTGCCTTTTTACCTCCCTTATCTCACCTCATTTGCTCACATCGTATATAGACTTGTTTATATTGTATTATTGACTGTATGTTTGTTTTACTCCATGTGTAACTCTGTGTCGTTGTATGTGTCGAACTGCTTTGCTTTATCTTGGCCAGGTCGCAATTGTAAATGAGAACTTGTTCTCAACTTGCCTACCTGGTTAAATAAAGGTGTTCTCAACTAGCCTACCTGGTTAAATAAAGGTGTTCTCAACTAGCCTACCTGGTTAAATAAAGGTGAAATAAAATAAAATAAACAAATAAAAATGTATCTACCTGGAGAGCTTCTGCTCTATGTATGTTGGTTCATTTTCATGTGTAAAGTGAGGGCTTCTTGTGTCAAAGGAAGAAGGGCTCTGCAGGGGACTTCGCCTATTGTGGGGTTGAGTCCCAAATGGCACCCTATTCGCTATATACAGTCGTCCACTTCTTCTGATCAAAATAAGTGCACTATCTAGGGTAATAGGGTGTTTACTTGGGACGCAGTATAGAATGGGTGTGATGAGTCGTGCAGGGGGTTGTCATGGTAATGAACTGGGCTCATCATTAACTATAGCAACTTCTTCTTTTGTAATGTACCATGAAGATCAATGAGAGAACTAATCAATCTAACAAGCTTCAGCGCTAATTACTCCTGTTTTTTTTATTTTTTATTTTTATTACAAATTATATCACAAATGCGTTGATATTAATGACATGTAATTACATCGAAATTAATACCATTATTATATTAGAATGATCATAATAAGTTCCATTATCCTCAACTTTTAATTTTCTTGCATACCTGCATTTTATCCAACTTGATTTCACAGGTAATATGTGGGTCAGGGCTTTGTTATGATAGAAATTGTGGAGTAGAACATGGTGAAAGAATCTAGAACTCGGTCTTAGTTCTAAGAATATAGTGTTCCGTTACCAAAGTGTGTGGGAACCTGGGAGAGGAGCCATGAGGTTGAAAAGGCTATGTTGACAGGAGATACACTGCTGAGGGGAGGCAGACAGCAGTAAGTTCCTGTGGCTCAAATGGCACTCTATTTCCGGTATAGTGTACTACTGTTAACTTGGGTCCCATATGGCTCTGGTGAAAAGTAGTGCACTATATAGGGAACAGTGTGTCTTTAGGCATGCATCCCTAGTCAGTCTGTGGCTGTATGTTAAACCACTTCAGACACAAGGATCTCTCTCTCTCTCTCTGTGTCTGTCTCTCTGTCTCTCTGTCTCTGTCTCTCTCTCAGTCTGTCTCTCTGTCTTTCTGTCTCTGTCTCTCTGTCTCTCTGTCTCTCTGTCTCTCTGTCTGTGTGTGATTCCCATGAATGGAACTAACACAAATGTTGGGTATAATGTTTACAGCTTGTCAGAGGCTGAAATCCCAGGCTCTGACAAGCTGTCAGGTTGTTGTATTTGAGCAGTGAAGTGAAATACAGGCTGTGGGGATTGTTGCATGGTACAATGAAGGCAAAAATATTTTCTGACATCAATGATTGATACGGGCGAGCTGTGGCCACTGAATGCACACCCAAATTAATTATTTAGCCTAGCGGTCTATTAGCATAACTCACAAATAAACTTCCATGTGAGAGGGAGGGAGGGTTAGAGAGAGAGAGAAAGGAAAGGAGGGAGGGAGAGAGGGGGGATGGATAGGGGTGGGAGGAAGGAATGGAGAGGGGGAGGGAGGGAGGGAGGGTGGGTGGAGAGAAGGAGGGAGGGAGGGAGGGAGGGAGGGAGGGAGGGAGGGAGGGAGGGAGGGAGGGAGGGAGGGAGGGAGGGAGGGAGGGAGGGAGGGAAAAACAATAGAACAAAGATTTGACGCAATAAAGAATTCCCCAACTCAACCTGGTGGTCTTACTGTCCCATTGTATGTGTCTGAAATGGAAACACAATACCTGTTTAGTGCACTATTTATAGTACACTACTTTAGACCATGGCCCATAGGGCTGTAGTGCACTATGTAGGGGTAGGATTTATAGTGCACTACTTTAGACCATGGTCCATAGGGCTGTAGTGCACTATGTAGGAGTAGGATTTATAGTGCACTACTTTAGACCAGGATCTATAGGGTGGTAGTGCACTACTTTAGACCAGGTCATATAGGGTGGTAGTGCACTACTTTAGACCAGGGACTATAGGGTAGTAGTGCACTACTTTAGACCAGGGTCTATAGGGTAGTAGTGCACTACTTTAGACCAGGTCATATAGGGTGGTAGTGCACTACTTTAGACCAGGGTCTATAGGGTAGTAGTGCACTACTTTAGACCAGGTCATATAGGGTGGTAGTGCACTACTTTAGAAAGTACAGGGTCTATAGGGTAGTAGTGCACTACTTTAGACCAGGGTCTATAGGGTAGTAGTGCGCTACTTTAGACCAGGGTCTATAGGGTAGTAGTGCACTACTTTAGACCAGGGTCTATAGGGTAGTAGTGCACTACTTTAGACCAGGGTCTATAGGGTAGTAGTGCACTACTTTAGACCAGGGTCTATAGGGTAGTAGTGAACTACTTTAGACCAGGGTCTATAGGGTAGTAGTGCACTACTTTAGACCAGGGTCTATAGGGTAGTAGTGCACTACTTTAGACCAGGGTCTATAGGGTAGTAGTTCACTACTTTAGACCATGGCCCATAAGATTGTAGTGCACTACTTTAGACCATGGCCCATAGGGTTGTAGTGCACTATGTAGGGGTAGTATTTATAGTGCACTACTTTAGACCATGGCCCATAGGGTTGTAGTGCACTATGTAGGGGTAGTATTTATAGTGCACTACTTTAGACCAGGGTCTATAGGGTAGTAGTGCACTACTTTAGACCAGGGTCTATAGGGTAGTAGTGCACTACTTTAGACCAGGGTCTATAGGGTAGTAGTGCACTACTTTAGAAAGTACAGGGTCTATAGGGTAGTAGTGCACTACTTTAGAAAGTACATGGTCTATAGGGTAGTAGGGCACTACTTTAGACCAGGGTCTATAGGGTAGTAGTGCACTACTTTAGAAAGTACAGGGTCTATAGGGTAGTAGTGCATTACTTTAGACCAGGGTCTATAGGGTTGTAGTGCACTACTTTAGACCAGGGTCTATAGGGTAGTAGTGCACTACTTTAGACCAGGATCTATAGGGTAGTAGTGCACTAATGTAGACCAGGATCTATAGGTCTATATCTCTGAACCGTCTGAAGAATTGTTCATGGCCAAATGTCCTTCACTGTGATATCTGTTGAAGAGGTTGTTTGCACTGTGTATGTGTGATGGTGTGTGTTTGAGTGTTTGTGTACGTGTGTGTGTGTGTGTGTGTGTGTGTGTGTGTGTGTGTGTGTGTGTGTGCCGTCCTGTGTGTGTGTGTGTGTGTGTGTGTGTGCCTTCCTGTGTGTGTATGTGTGTGTGTGTGTGTGTGTGTGTGTGTGGCATTACCTTGTGATGGACACACAGCAGAGTGTGTTTAGACGGGGGAAACGGCTGTGCTTGATGTGGTGGTATCACCACACCTGTGCTGCCATCTGTGCCCGTCCCTACGCCCCCTGTGACCCTCTGCCTTGCCACCTGGCCCACGACAAGTGTCGCACGGAACGAAATGCCTCAGAACACATCTCAATCTGCTGTCCTCTACACATGGAGAGAGAAAAGGAGACAGAGGGGGGGAGAGTAGGGAGGCAGGAATGAAGGAGGGAAGGAGGGAGGAAGGAAGGAAGGAAGGAAGGAAGGAAGGAAGGAAGGAAGGAAGGAAGGAAGGAAGGAAGGAAGGAACGAACGAACGAACGAACGAACGAACGAACGAACGAAAGGAGGGAGGGAGGGAGGGAGGGAGGGAGGGAGGGAGGGAGGGAGGGAGGGAGGGAGGGAGGGAGGGAGGGAGGAAGGGAGGGAGGGAGGGAGGGAGGAAGGAAGGAAGGAAGGAAGGAAGGAAGGAAGGAAGGAAGGAAGGAAGGAAGGAAGGAAGGAAGGAAGGAAGGAAGGAAGGAAGGAAGGAAAGAAAGGAGGAAGGAAAGGAGGGAGGGAGGGACACAGCGACACACACAAGCCTGCCTAGCATCCTAAGTGAATCTCTCTGTGTTGACAAAACATTGTTCGTAGCTGTGTTTCCTTTTCATCATAGTCTCATCATAGTCTCATCATAGTCTCATCATAGTCTTATAAAAAATCACGAGCTAGCGCACACCCAGAGAAAATTATTTAGTGTCGAGGTGCAGACTGAACAGTAAACAAACTGTAAACTATAAAAACTAAGAGAGTCGCACAGTCCACATGCATAACCTCCCAGTCATTTATTGGATAAAAAAACCATCAACGTTGCGGCATCACTGCGTCTTCTTCAGGATGAAGATTAAATTACTGTGAGCTGATACATATGGAGCTGATAAATATGGAGCTGATACATATTAATAAGGACTGACATATGGAGGTTATATGTAATCATGAGCCTATGAACCAGAGTTACACTGTTAGCACTGAGGTGGTGTGCAGTAGTAGGAAGACCACTCTGTGCTGCTCACCCTGCACTATCAGCTCCAATGTAAATAACATGAGTAAGTCTGCCTCTGATAAGCTTCCCAGTAAAGCATTAAAAACAGTCAAGCAACCAGGAAAGTGCTAAAAAATAGCCCATATTAACATGTGTAGCCTGAGAAACAAGGTCCATGAGGTCAATAACTTGCTAGTGACGGATGACATTGATATCTCTGAAACTCACTCAGACAATACTTTTGAGGATTCAGTGGTAGCATTACATGGTTATAACATCTACAGAAAAGCAGAAATTCCAAAGGTGGAGGTGTTGCGTTTTTTTTTTTCAGAACCACATTCCTGTAAAGCTTAGAGAGGATCTCATGTTAAAAACTGTTGAAGTAACATGGCTACAGGTTAATCTGCCTCACCTAAAGCCCATTCTGGCGGGAAGCTGCTATAGACCACCAAGTGTTAACAGTCAGTATCTGGAAACCGTGAAATGCTTGATAATGTATGGATATCAACAGAGAGGTATATTTTCTGGGTGATTTAAATATTGACTGGCTATCATCAAGCTGCCCACTCAGGGAAAAACTTCAAACTGTAACCAGTGCCTGCAACCTGGTTCAGGTTAACAATCAACCTACCAGGGTATTTACAAACAGCACAGGAATGACATCATCAACATGTATTGATCGTTACTAATGCTGCAGAAATGTGCTTGAACCTCACTAGGGTATGTGGGTTAGCTGTCTCTTCTCCTTTAACCTCTCTCTCTCTAGGGTATGTGGGTTAGCTGTCTCTTCTCCTTTAACCTCTCTCTAGGGTATGTGGGTTAGCTGTCTCTTCTCCTTTAACCTCTCTCTCTCTAGGGTATGTGGGTTAGCTGTCTCTTCTCCTTCAACCTCTCTAGGGTATGTGGGTTAGCTGTCTCTTCTCCTTCAATCTCTCTAGGGTATGTGGGTTAGCTGTCTCTTCTCCTTTAACCTCTCTAGGGTATGTGGGTTAGCTGTCTCTTCTCCTTCAACCTCACTAGGGTATGTGGGTTAGCTGTCTCTTCTCCTTCAACCTCTCTAGGGTATGTGGGTTAGCTGTCTCTTCTCCTTGAACCTCTCTAGGGTATGTGGGTTAGCTGTCTCTTCACCTTTAACCTCTCTAGGGTATGTGGGTTAGCTGTCTCTTCTCCTTTAACCTCTCTAGGGTATGTGGGTTAGCTGTCTCTTCTCCTTTAACCTCTCTAGGGTATGTGGGTTAGCTGTCTCTTCTCCTTTAACCTCTCGAGGGTATGTGGGTGTTGCTGTCTCTTCTCCTTTAACCTCTCTAGGGTATGTGGGTTAGCTGTCTCTTCTCCTTTAACCTCTCTAGGGTATGTGGGTTAGCTGTCTCTTCTCCTTTAACCTCTCTAGGGAATGTGGGACTAGCTTCCCACCTGGCCAACATCCAGTGAGGTTGCAGAGCGCCAAATTCAAATACAGAAATGCTCATTATAAAAATTCAGAAAACAAAACATATTTTACATATGTTTAAAGATGAACTTATTGTGAATTCAACCACAGTGTCAGATTTATAAAAATATATATATATTATTTGAGAACATAGCCCAGCAGACAAATCATTTCAAACAGTAGCCAGCCAAGTTGAAGAGTCAAGTCAGAAATAGAGATAAAATTAATCACTTACCTTTGATGATCTTTATTTGGTGGTACTCAGAAGACATTCATTTATTCAATAAATTTTCCCTTTGTTCGATAAAGTCTCTCTTATATATCCAAAAACCTCAGTTTTGTGTGTGCGTTTTCTTCAGTAATCCACAGGCTCAAACGAAGTCACAACAGGCAGACAAAATAATCCAAATTGTATCCGTAAAGTTCATAGAAACAAAAAATGTTTATATTCAAACCTCAAGTTGTTTTTTAGCCTAAATGATCTATAATATTTCAAACGGACAATAACGTTGTCAATATAAAAGGTAAACAAGAAAGGCACTCTCTCGGTTGCGCGCATGAAAAAGCTCTGTGACACGTCAGAGTCCACTTCATTCAGACTGGTCTTACTCCCTAATTTATCAGAATACAAGCCTGAAAGAAATTCTAAAGACTGTTGACATCTAGTGGAAGGCATAGGAACTGTAGTTTGAGTCCTAAGTCTATGGATGCTGTAATGGCATTGAATAGAAAACTACAAAACCCCCCCAAAAAATAACTTCCTGAATGGATTTTTCTCCTGTTTTCACCTGCCAAATCAGTTCTGTTATACTCACAGAAACCATTTTAACAGTTTTGGAAACTGTATAGTGTATTCTATCCAAATCTACTAGTTATATGTATATAAAATCTTCTTTGCCCGAGTAGCAGGCCGTTTAATTTGGGAATGCTTTTCATCCAAAATTCAGAATGCTGCCCCCTACCCTAGAGAAGCTTTAAAGCTGTATCCAGATCAATAGGATGTAGTGATCACTATATAATAGCCAGGTCTACGAAAACCAAGTTTCAAAGGCTGGACCTAATATAGTGTATAAGAGGTCATTACAATAAGTTTTGTAGTGATTCATATGTTGATGATGTAAAGAATATTTGCCGGTCTGTGGTGTGTAATGAGGAGCAACCAGACGCTGCACTTGATACATTTATAAATTGCTTATTCCAGTTATTAATAAGCAATGCACCCATTAAGAAAATAACTATAAAAACTGTTAAATCCCCATGGATTGATGAGGAAAAATGTTATGGTTGAGAGGGATGAGGCAAAAGGAATGGCAAATAAGTCTGGCAACCCAACTGATTGGCAAACGTACTGCAAATTAAGAAATAATGTGACTAAACCAAATAAAAATAAACTACACTATCAAACAAATATTAGTTATATTAAGAATGATTGAAAAAAAAAGCTTTGGGGCAACTTCAACATTTTGGGAAAAAAAGCCAACTCGGCTCCATAATTCATTGAATCAGATGGCTCATTCATCACAAAGCCCACTGATATTGCCAACTACTATAATTACTTTTTCATTGGCAAAAAAAAGCAAACGTAGGGATGACGTGCCAGCAAACAAACGCTGATACTACACGTCCAAGTACAACTGACCAAATTATGAAAGACAACGATTGTACTTTTGAATTCCCTAAAATCATTGTGGAAGAGGTGGAAAAAGTATTGCTGACGATCAACATTGAAAAAGCACCAGGTCTTGACAACTTGGAAGGAAAATTACTGAGGACAATTACTGAGGACAATAGCAGACGATATTGCCACTCCCATTTGCCACATCTTCAATCTAAGTCTACTAGAGAGCATGTGCCCTCAGGCCTGGAGGGAAGCTAAAGTCATTCCGCTACCGAAGAAAAGTACAGCCCCCTTTTATTGGCTCAAGTAGCCGACCCAATCAGCCTGTTACCAACCCTTAGTAAACTTCTGGAAAAAAATTGTGTTTGACCAGATACAATGCTCTGTTACAGCAAACAAACTGACAACTGAATATTAACACACTAATAGGGAAGGGCATTCAACAAGCACAGCACTTGTAAAAATGACTGATGATTGGCTGAGAGAAATTGATGATAAAACGATTTTGAGGGCTGTCTTGTTAGGCGTCAGTGCAGTGTTTGACATTATCAATCTCCAGTCTGCTGCTGGAAAAACAAATGTATTACGCTTTTACACCCCCTGCTGCGGCTTTTGTGGGTAACGATGCTTCGTGGGTGACTTGTTGATGTGTGCAGAGGGTCCCTGGTTCGCGCCCGGGTATGGGCGAGGGGACGGTCTAAAATTATACTGTTACATCCACATTATATTGTGGATAAAGAATTACTTCTCTGACAGAACACAGAGGGTGTTCTTTAATGGAAGCCTAATCCAGATAGAAGCAGGGAATTCCCCAGGGTAGCGGTTTAGGCCCCTTTGCTTTTTAAAATCTTTACTAACGACATGCCAGTGACTTTGAGTAAAGCCTGAGTGTCTATGTATGTGGACGACTTAACAATGTACACATCAGCTCCTACAGCGACTGAAATGACTGAAACACTTAACAAAGAGTTGCAGTTAGTTTCATAGTCGGTGGAAAGGAATAAGTCAGCCCTAAATATATCTAAAACTAAAAGCATTGTAATTGGGATAAAACATTGACTAAACCCTAAACTTGAGCTAAATCTTGTAATAAATAATGTGTAAATTGAGCAAGTTGAGATGACTAAACTGCTTGGAGTAACCCTGGGTTGTAAACTGTCTTGGTCAAAACATATTGATACAACAGTAGCTAAGATGGGGAGAAGTCTGTCCATAATAAAATGCTGCACTGCCTTCTTAACAACACTACTAACAATGTTTTGTCAAACCTTGACTACTGTTCAGTCGTCAGGTGCCACAAAAATGGACTTGGAGCTTAGACATATGGTGGTTTTACATATGGAGGTTAACTTGTTGAGTGTAGGGGGCAGTATTTTGATGATTGGATGAAAAAAGGACCCAAAAGAAAGTGCCTATCTCTCAGGTACAGAACCTATAATATGCAATATAATTGTCAGATTAGGATGCAAAACACTCTAAAGTTTCCAAAACTGTCAGAATATTGTCTGTGAGTATAACAGAACTGATATTGCAGGCGAAAACCTGAGGAAAATCCAACCAGGAAGTGCTGTTTATCCTGAAACCTCTCTGTTCCATTGCATGCCTTCCCTCCATTTAAAGGAATATCAACCAGATTCCTTTCCCTATGGCTTCCACATGGTCGGAACAGTCTTTAGACATAGTTTAAGGCTTTTATTTTGAAAAATTAGCGAGAAAGATCACATCACATCAGTGGAAGGGTGGGTGCCAGCAGGGTTTTGCATACACCAACAGAGTGGAGCATTTTCTCTCTCACTCCTATTGAAAAAGCTATGGTTTGGTTGAAATATTATTGATTATATATTGTAAAACCAACCTGAGGATTGATTATAAAAAACGTTTGACATGTTTCTACAAACTTTACGGATACTATGTGGATTTTCCGTCTGCCGCGTCATGACCGCCTGTGGATTTCTGAACATAACGCGCCAACCAAATGGAGGTATTTTGGATAGAAAAATAATTCGGCAAAAAGCTTTTTTGAAATCTGACCAGGTGCATCAACAACAAGTTAAGCTGTGTTTTGCTATATTTGATTTCACTTGTGCACTAGTGATTTCAAGAAAAGTCAATATTTTTAGTAATATAATTTGAATTTGGCGCTCTGCAATTCAGAGGATGTTGACGAAGATGATCCCGCTAACGGGATGGGTCAAGAATTATACATATGGAGATTAAACATATGGAGAGTTGTCCTTTTCCTTTTTAGAACACTAAATGAGCCTGGTCAGGCTTGGCACTGGGATTATAACAAAGAAAATCTGAGAACAACGCTTCCTAAATTCTATCGCATACCGAATGCGCGACACGAGCTGTAAGCATTCTGCACCATTGCTACTCTAATTTCCACGAGGCAAGCAAAGTTCTCCACCACCCTCCCTTCGACAAATCTGACCATCACTATATTTTGTTGCTCCCAGCCTATTGACAGAAACTAAAACAGGAAACACCCGTGCTCACGTCAATCCAACACTGGTCTGACCAATCGGATTCCACGCTTCAAGATTGCTTCGATCACATGGACTGGGATTTGTTGTGGTTAACCTCACTGTAATACAGTGGCTTGTGAAAGTATTCACCCCCCTTGGCATTTTTCCTATTTTGTTGCCTTTACAACCTGGAATTAAAATTGATTTTTTTTTGGGGGGGGGGGGGTTGTATCATTTGATTTACACAACATGCCTACCGCTTTGAAGATGCAAAATATTTTTTATTTTGATACAAACAAGAAATAAGAAAAAAACCACTGAAAACTTGAGCATGCATAACTACCACCCCCAAAATCAATACTTTGATGAGCCACCTTTTGCAGCAATTACAGCTACTTGTCTCCTTGGGTTATGTCTCTAAAGGCTCGGCACATCTAGCCACTGGGATTTTGTGACATTCTTCATGGCAAAACTACTCCAGCTCCTTGAAGTTGGATGGGTTCCGCTGGTGTACAGCAATTTTAAGTCATACCACAGATTCTCAATTGGATTGAGGTCTGGGCTTTGACTAGGCCATTTCAAGACATTTAAATGTTTCCCCTTAAACCACTCGCGTGTTGCTTTAGCAGTATGCTTAGGGTCATTGTCCTACTGGAAGGTGAAGCTCCGTTCCAGTCTCAAATTTCTGGATGACTGAAACAGGTTTCCCTCAGAGTATATTCTTCCATATGTTTGGGGAGTCTCCCACATGCCATTTTGGTGAACAGCAAACAGGTTTGCTAATTTTTTTCTTTAAGCAATGGCTTTTTTTCTGGCCACTCTTCCGTAAAGCCCAGCTCTGTGGAGTGTACGGCTTAAAGTGGTCCTATGGACAGATAATCCAATCTCCTCTGTGGAGCTTTGCAGCTCTTTCAGGGTTATCTTTGGCCTCTTTGTTGCCTCTCTGATTAATGCCCTCCTTTCCTGGTCCGTGAGTTTTGGTGGGCTGCTTCTCTTGGCAGGTTTGTTGTGGTGCCATATTCTTTCCATTTTCTAATAATGGATGTAATGGTGCTCCATGGGACATTAAAAGTTTTGGATATTTGTTTGTAACCCAACCCTGATCTGCACTTCTCCACAACTTTGTCCCTGACTTGTTTGGAGAGCTCCTTGGTCTTCATGGTGCCACTTGCTTGGTGTTGCCCCTTGCTTAGTGGTGTTGCAGACTCTGGGGCTTTTCAGAACAGGTGTAGATATACTGAGATCAAGTGACAGATCATGTGACACTCAGATTGCACACATGTGGACAATATTTAACTAATTTTGTGACTTGAAGGTAATTGGTTGCACCAGATCTCATTTAACTTCTTGGTGACAGGGGGCAGTATTTTCACGTCCGGATGAAATGCATGTCCAAGTTCAACTGCCTGCTACTCATCCCAGAAGATAAGATATGCATTTTTTTTAGAATAGATTTGGATAGAAATTTGTAGAACATTTGGATTTGGATAGAAAACACTCTGAAGTTTCTAAAACTGTTTGAATCATGTCTGTGAGTATAACAGAACTTACGTAGCAGCCAAAACCCCGAGGACTAACCATTCAGATTTTGTTTTTTGAGGTCACTTTCTTTTCAATGGGTTTCGAAGGAGAATCCAGTTTTTTTAAGGGACCTTCTTGCAGTTCCTATCGCTTCCACTGGATGTCACCAGTGTTTAGAAATTGGTTGAGTTTTTTCCTTTGTGTAATGAAGAAGTGGCCCTGTTCAGAACAGGGGTCATTTGTAGTGTACTGTTAGATCGAGGCGCGTGACCAGAAAGCTAGCGTCAGTTTGTTTTCCTCCTGTATTGAACACAGATCATCCCGTCTTCAATTTTAAAAATACCTAAAGTTATATTACAAAAGTAGTTTGACATGTTTTGGCAAATTTTACAGGTAACTTTTGAGATATTTTGGAGTTGGAACTGGACATTTTGGATATATATCGACCGAATTAATCGAACAAAAGGACCATTTGTGATGTTTATGAGACATATTGGGGTGGCAAAAAAAGAATCTCGTCAGTAAGGCATGAATTATATTTTTATTTCAGCATTTTGTGCCGCGCCTGCAGGGTTGAAATATACTTTTCTCTCTATGTTTACGGAGGTGCTATCCTCAGACAATAGCATCGTTTGCTTTCACCGAAAAGCCTTTTTGAAATCTGACATGTTGGCTGGATTCACAACAAGTGTAGCTTTAATTTGCTGTCTTTCATGTGTGATTTAATTAAAGTAATTTATTTGAATTTGGCGCTCTTCATTTTCCCTGGCTTTTTGGTAGTGGCCGAAAGCCATGCTGACTCGGTGAGTGAGTTTATTAGCAAGTGCATCGGTGATGTTGTACCAACTGTGACTATTAAAACCTTCCCTAACCAGAAAACGTGGATTGATGGCAGCATTCACGCAAAACTGAAAGCAAAACTGAAAGAGCGAACCACATCTTCTAATCATCTTTTAATCATGGCAAGGCGACCGGAAACATGACCGAATACAAACAGTGTAGCTTTTCCCTCCGCAAGGCAATCAAACAAGCAAAGTGTCAGCATAGAGACAAAGTAGAGTTGCAATTCAACGGATCAAACACCAGACGTATGTGGCTACAGGGTCTTCAGTCATTCATTCATTACAAAAAGAAAACCAGCCCCGTCGCGGACATCAACGTCCTGCTCCAAATTAAACAAACTAAACAAATTAAACTCCTTTGCTCGCTTTTGAGGACAACACACTGACATCATCAAAAAAAAGGAGATGATCGTGGACTTCAGGAAACAGCAGAGGGTGCATCCCCCGTCCACATCGATGGGACAGTAGTGGAGAAGGTGATAAGAATCCTCGGCATACACATCACGATGAACTGAATTGGTCCACCCAGACAGACAGCGTGGTGAATAAGCCAAAACAGCACCTTCTTCAACCTCAGGAGGCTTCAGGAGAAGAAATTTAGCCACCCGATGTCACAGGAAGGCAGTAGATCATCAAGGACATCAACCTCCCGAGCCACTGCCTGTTTACCCCGCTATCATCCAGAAGGCAAGGTCAGTACAGGTGCATCAAAGCTGGGACCGAGAGACTGAAAAACTGTTTTTTATCTCAAGGCCATCAGACTGTTAAAAAGCCATCACTAGCATAGAGTGACTGCTGCTGACCCACTGACTCAAATCTCTAGCCACTTTAATACTTTTAATAAATGGATTTAATAATTAATAATAACTAGTCACTTTAAATAATGTTTCACATTCTTAAAATAAAGTGTTGATCCTAACTGACCTAATACAGGGAATTTATACTGGGATTAAATGTCAGGAATTCTGAAAAACTGATTTTACATGTATTTGGATAAGGTGTATGTAAACTTCCAACTTCAACTGTTTATATATATATATATATATATATATATATATATATATATATATATATATATATATATATATATATATATATATATATATATATATATATTCAGTACCAGTCAAAGTTTGGACACACCTACTCATACAATAAATTATTTTTTTAGTATTTTTTTTACTATTTTCTACTTTGTAGAACAATAGTGAAGACATCAAAACTATGAAAAAACACATGGATTCATATAGTTACCACACCAAAAAAAATTTAAGCAAATCAAAATATATTTTATGTTTGAGATTCGTCACCCTTTGGCTTGATGACAGCTTTTCACACTCTTGGAATTCTCTCAACCAGCTTCATGAGGTAGTCACCTGGAATTCATTTCAATTAACGGGTTTTAAATGATCAGCACCAATGCACTGTCCATCTCTGTGGCTTCCGCTTCATGGTAATGTAAGTTACGTGAATTACTCAAAATATGACTTATTGTGAGGTCATTAACTCAGATATATAGCTTCATTATGGGCAAAGAAAACATATTGTTTTACTTCAAATCAATTATAGCCTGAGCAAGCTTATGTCCGGTCCTCTTTCTCATCTTCATGCTCTCCCTCTCAAACTGAACAGGACATCAGTAGGTCTAGTCAGCGCGTACAGATATTGCATTTTTTATTACAAATTGACTGTGTCATCGTAAAGTCATTGGTTGAAGTGTATCGTTGTGTATCGTTGTGTATCGTTGTGTATCGTTGCACAGTCATTGGTTGAAGTGTCATCGTACAGTCATTGGTTGAAGTGTATCGTTGCACAGTCATTGGTTGAAGTGTCATCGTACAGTCATTGGTTGAAGTGTCATCGTACAGTCATTGGTTGAAGTGTCATCGTACAGTCAATGGTTGAAGTGTCATCGTACAGTCATTGGTTGAAGTGTCATCGTACAGTCAATGGTTGAAGTGTCATCGTACAGTCATTGGTTGAAGTGTCATCGTACAGTCATTGGTTGAAGTGTCATCGTACAGTCATTGGTTGAAGTGTCATCGTACAGTCAATGAATGAAGTGTCATCGTACAGTCATTGGTTGAAGTGTCATCGTACAGTCATTGGTTGAAGTGTCATCGTACAGTCAATGGTTGAAGTGTCATCGTACAGTCATTGGTTGAAGTGTCATCGTACAGTCAATGAATCAAGTGTCATCGTACAGTCATTGGTTGAAGTGTTATCGTACAGTCATTGGTTGAAGTGTTGCACAGTCATTGGTTGAAGTGTCATCGTACAGTCATTGGTTGAAGTGTCATCGTACAGTCAATGGTTGAAGTGTCATCGTACAGTCATTGGTTGAAGTGTCATCGTACAGTCATTGGTTGAAGTGTCATCGTACAGTCATTGGTTGAAGTGTCATCGTACAGTCATTGGTTGAAGTGTCATCGTACAGTCATTGGTTGAAGTGTCATCATACAGTCAATGGTTGAAGTGTCATCGTACAGTCATTGGTTGAAGTGTCATCGTACAGTCATTGGTTGAAGTGTCATCGTACAGTCATTGGTTGAAGTGTCATCGTACAGTCATTGGTTGAAGTGTCATCGTACAGTCAATGGTTGAAGTGTCATCGTACAGTCATTGGTTGAAGTGTCATCGTACAGTCATTGGTTGAAGTGTCATCGTACAGTCATTGGTTGAAGTGTCATCGCACAGTCATTGGTTGAAGTGTCATCGCACAGTCATTGGTTGAAGTGTCATCGTACAGTCATTGGTTGAAGTGTCATCGTACAGTCATTGGTTGAAGTGTCATCGTACGGTCATTGGTTGAAGTGTATCGTTGCACAGTCATTGGTTGAAGTGTCATCGCACAGTCATTGGTTGAAGTGTCATCGCACAGTCATTGGTTGAAGTGTCATCGTACAGTCATTGGTTGAAGTGTCATCGTACAGTCATTGGTTGAAGTGTCATCGTACAGTCATTGGTTGAAGTGTCATCGTACGGTCATTGGTTGAAGTGTATCGTTGCACAGTCATTGGTTGAAGTGTCATCGCACAGTCATTGGTTGAAGTGTCATCGCACAGTCATTGGTTGAAGTGTCATCGTACAGTCATTGGTTGAAGTGTCATCGTACAGTCATTGGTTGAAGTGTCATCGTACAGTCATTGGTTGAAGTGTTGCACAGTCATTGGTTAAGCAGCACAAAGGGTTTACATCAGCAAGGCCGGATGAGTGGGAACGCCTGTCCATTGCCGTGTGTAACGCATTGTAGCCCATTTTAATATACACCATCCAAGCAGCACAAAAAAAACTCTGGAAGGAAATATATTTTCATGTATCATTGCGTTGTGCTTCTCTCTCTCTTTGTTTCGCCTCGGCTTATAACCTATAGTATAGGCTATGATTCATTTTATTGAGACCACACTAGGCAGACTTGATATTGGTCACCCCGCAGAGAATCAGGGATGAGGGGCATCACCGGGCACGTTTGATATACTATAATAAGCAACTAATATGCAACTAATTCTCAAACCCTGAGCAATATGACGTTTAATCGATTAAAAATGACATGACCCTCCCATGGACAAATTTTTACCAAATACTAAACCAAATACTGGGCAAATACTAAATACTAAAAAATTTTCGGCAGGTCAGGCGCAATACCCTATGATGCTTTCTGGTGTATTGACGGAGGGGTTTGAGATTTAATAACATACAGTACATGTAGTCCTGCTTTGTGAAATTGCGTGAAGGCTCTGTGTTTTCACCGATCGTACCATAGATATGGTTCTCCTTGTTCGATAGAGCAGTTGGATGTCTTTCAGCGTTGTTTCTCGAGGAGTCGTTGCTGAATATAGAAACAGACACGTTTTTTATGTCTTTCAGTCTCTGAAAGACTGCAGCGTGTTTGGCCGGTGCTTTGTGCTCTGACTGCTGGCTTTCTCACGCTCAACAGTTTATCAAGAAAGGTCCACTACCAAAATGATATTGAGCTAACTTGACACAACAGTGGGAAGCATTGGAGTCAACATTGGGCCAGCATCCCTGTGGAAAATGTTTGACACCTTGTAGATTCCATGTCCCGGTGGGGTGCAACAGGGGGGTGCAACTCAATATTAGGAAGGTGTTCCTAATGTGATGTACACTAAGTGCATATTGATGAATCAAAAATACAATAGTTTGATTCATCCTGAAAGTATTTCAATATTTCCATATTCAAGTTACATTCATTACATTTTGGATGTTGGAAAAATGAAAGGTGTACATTAGGGTTAGAACAACGGTCCTATAAATCTACCCTGATCCTCACTGCGCCAGGCTCCAGGATTGAAGTTTAAATAGGCCACAAGTTTAAATAGGCCACATGTCCAGTTTAAATAGGCCACATGTCCAGTTTAAATAGGCCACATGTCCAGTTTAAATAGGCCACATGTCCAGTTTAAATAGGCCACATGTCCAGTTTAAATAGGCTACATGTCCAGTTTAAATAGGCCACATGTCCAGTTTAAATAGGCTACATGTCCAGTTTAAATAGGCCACATTTCCAGTTTTAAATAGGCTACTTGTCCAGTTTAAATAGGCCACATGTCCAGTTTAAATAGGCCACATGTCCAGTTTTAAATAGGCCACATGTCCAGTTTAAATAGGCCACATGTCCAGTTTAAATAGGCCACATGTCCAGTTTTAAATAGGCCACATGTCCAGTTTAAATGGACTACATATCCCATATGATTGCACAATGTCAGCCTATCATGATCCCCTAATGCTGGTGACTCTCAGGAACAACTACACAGACAGGAGTGAGGACAGAAAGAATGATGTAAAAATGTAGGCCAGATATTGTAAGGACTCCGGCACCGAAGTGACAGTAGCAAATGTACGTGGGTATTACTGACTGTGGCTCCCGATAGTGGATACAATTTAACATGCTACATATTGTAATAATTAAAAAAAAGGCTGGGTCTCCAATTTCAATCCCTGCGAATTTGGGAGGGAACACAATAACAATTCTGAGTAACGGGCACAGCTGTTTAATAGCCTATTTCACTGTGGAAAAGGGGCCATGTCATGTTGCTATGATTTTCAGTTGGATTCCATATGATTGGTTTCCTATTCATCTCCAGGGATCATGAAGGGAGGGGGATGG
The DNA here is from genome assembly GCF_013265735.2 of Oncorhynchus mykiss. Taxonomy (NCBI): domain Eukaryota; kingdom Metazoa; phylum Chordata; class Actinopteri; order Salmoniformes; family Salmonidae; genus Oncorhynchus; species Oncorhynchus mykiss. The sequence goes on from NC_048582.1 coordinate 72,387,429, forward strand.
GGGGCAGAATAAATTGCTATGTGTATTTTACAATCCCCTTCTTCAAAATGATTACTCATTTACTCTTATCCAATTTACACGTTGTTGTTATTCATGTCGGACTAAATAAAGTAGCTGCTTGTTTTTCTTGAC
>NC_048582.1:72390060-72392560 GCF_013265735.2 Oncorhynchus mykiss
AAATCACCACCCACACCACTGGGTAAATTACCACCCACACCACTGGGTAAATTACCACCCACACCACTGGGTAAATCACCACCCACACCACTGGGTAAATCACCACCCACACCACTGGGTAAATTACCACCCACACCACTGGGTAAATTACCACCCACACCACTGGGTAAATTACCAACCACACCACTGGGTAAATCACCACCCACACCACTGGGTAAATCACCACCCACACCACTGGGTAAATCACCACCCACACCACTGGGTAAATCACCACCCACACCACTGGGTAAATCACCACCCACACCACTGGGTAAATCACCACCCACACCACTGGGTAAAACACCACCCACACCACTGGGAAAAAAACCACCCACACCACTGGGTAAATCACCACCCACACCACTGGGTAAATCACCACCCACACCACTGGGTAAATCACCACCCACACCACTGGGTAAATCACCACCCACACCACTGGGTAAATCACCACCCACACCACTGGGTAAATTACCACCCACACCACTGGGTAAATCACCACCCACACCACTGGGTAAATTACCACCCACACCACTGGGTAAATCACCACCCACACCACTGGGTAAATTACCACCCACACCACTGGGTAAATCACCACCCACACCACTGGGTAAATTACCACCCACACCACTGGGTAAATCACCACCCACACCAGTGGGTAAATCACCACCCACACCACTGGGTAAATCACCACCCACACCACTGGGTAAATCACCACCCACACCACTGGGTAAATCACCACCCACACCACTGGGTAAATCACCACCCACACCACTGGGTAAATTACCACCCACACCACTGGGTAAAACACCACCCACACCACTGGGTAAATTACCACCCACACCACTGGGTAAATTACCACCCACACCACTGGGTAAAACACCACCCACACCACTGGGTAAATTACCACCCACACCACTGGGTAAAACACCACCCACACCACTGGGTAAATCACCACCCACACCACTGGGTAAATTACCACCCACACCACTGGGTAAATTACCACCCACACCACTGGGTAAAACACCACCCACACCACTGGGTAAATCACCACCCACACCACTGGGTAAATCACCACCCACACCACTGGGTAAATCACCACCCACACCACTGGGTAAATCACCACCCACACCACTGGGTAAATTACCACCCACACCACTGGGTAAATCACCACCCACACCACTGGGTAAATTACCACCCACACCACTGGGTAAATCACCACCCACACCACTGGGTAAATTACCACCCACACCACTGGGTAAATCACCACCCACACCACTGGGTAAATTACCACCCACACCACTGGGTAAATCACCACCCACACCAGTGGGTAAATCACCACCCACACCACTGGGTAAATCACCACCCACACCACTGGGTAAATCACCACCCACACCACTGGGTAAATCACCACCCACACCACTGGGTAAATCACCACCCACACCACTGGGTAAATTACCACCCACACCACTGGGTAAATTACCACCCACACCACTGGGTAAATTACCACCCACACCACTGGGTAAAACACCACCCACACCACTGGGTAAATTACCACCCACACCACTGGGTAAATTACCACCCACACCACTGGGTAAAACACCACCCACACCACTGGGTAAATTACCACCCACACCACTGGGTAAAACACCACCCACACCACTGGGTAAATCACCACCCACACCACTGGGTAAATTACCACCCACACCACTGGGTAAATTACCACCCACACCACTGGGTAAAACACCACCCACACCACTGGGTAAATTACCACCCACACCACTGGGTAAAACACCACCCACACCACTGGGTAAATCACCACCCACACCACTGGGTAAATTACCACCCACACCACTGGGTAAATTACCACCCACACCACTGGGTAAATTACCACCCACACCACTGGGTAAATCACCACCCACACCACTGGGTAAAACACCACCCACACCACTGGGTAAATCACCACCCACACCACTGGGTAAATTACCACCCACACCACTGGGTAAAACACCACCCACACCACTGGGTAAATCACCACCCACACCACTGGGTAAATCACCACCCACACCACTGGGTAAATCACCACCCACACCACTGGGTAAATCACCACCCACACCACTGGGTAAATTACCACCCACACCACTGGGTAAAACACCACCCACACCACTGGGTAAATCACCACCCACACCACTGGGTAAATCACCACCCACACCACTGGGTAAATTACCACCCACACCACTGGGTAAATTACCACCCACACCACTGGGTAAATTACCACCCACACCACTGGGTAAATCACCACCCACACCACTGGGTAAAACACCACCCACACCACTGGGTAAATCACCACCCACACCACTGGGTAAATTACCACCCACACCACTGGGTAAAACACCACCCACACCACTGGGTAAATCACCACCCACACCACTGGGTAAATTACCACCCACACCACTGGGTAAAA
>NC_048582.1:72397560-72417560 GCF_013265735.2 Oncorhynchus mykiss
AGCTACAGATAACAGAAAGCATGGAAAGACACAGCTAGGGATTACGCTCACAAGTCTGATTGGCCTTTAGCCATGTATTCATGTTTTTTGTGAAGGTGTGATAGGTGATGCAGTTGTGTGTGTCAGATGTGTGTGTCTGTGTAACAGACATGGGAAGCTCTGACTGAGAAAGCAGATTGACTAAAGGGGCTTTTCCTGAAGGTGAAAAGTGCAGTGCACTTACTTCTCATGGCCTTGTGGATCTGCTGCCGTAGGTCTGGGTTTTCTGTTTAATAAAAGTACTTAGTGGAGGGGGAGGAGCCAGGCTATTTAGGATCTTGAATAGAAGACATGCGTCAGTGAATTGCACAATACGTTTTCCAACTCAGGAGCTCATGCTTTCTGAGGATATAACAGTGATGATGGATATTGGTCTTCCTATCAAGCACTTTGAGAGCCTGTTTGTAGACAGACTGAACGGTTTTAATGTTGTACAGCAAGCTTGGGCCCAACTAGTCAAGCAGTATGTTATATCAAATCAAATCCCATTGTATTAGTCAAATGCGCTGAATGCAACAGGCGTAGACCATACAGTGAAATGCTCACTTACAAGCCGACAATGCATAGATGATAACAACAGAGAATAGGGGGGGGATGGAAATAGTCTGGGTAGCCATTTGATTAGATGTTCAGGAGTCTTATGGCTTGGGGGTAGAAGCTGTTTAGAAACCTCTTGGATCTAGACTTGGTGCTCCGGTACCGCTTGCCGTGAAGTAGCAGAGAGAGCAGTCTATGACTTGGGTGGCTGGATTCTATGACACTTTTTAGGGCCTTCCTCTGCCACCTCCTGGTATAGAGGTCCTGGATGGCAGGAAGCTTGGCCCCAGTGATGTACTGGGCCGTTCACACTTACTGGGCCATTCACGCAGTTGCCATACCAGGCGGTTATGCTCTCGATAGTGCAGCTCTAGAACACTTTTGAGGATCTGAGGACCCATGCCAAATCTTTTCAGTCTCCTGAGGGGGAATAGGTTTTGTTGTGCCCTCTTCACGACTGTCTTGGTCTATTTGGACCTTGATAGTTTATTGTTGATGTGGACACCAAGGAACTTGCAGCTCTCAACCTGCTCCACCACAGCCCCGTGGATGAGATTGGGGGCATGCTCAGTCCTCTTTTTACCGTATTCCACAATCATCTCCTTTGTCTTGATCACATTGAGGGAGAGGTTCTCGTCCTGGCACCACACGGCCAGGTCTCTGACCTCCTCTTCATAGGCTGTCTCGTCGTTGTTGGTGATCAGTTGTGTCATCTGAAAATGTAATGATGGTGTTGGAGTCGTGCCTGGTCGTGCAGTCATGAGTGAACAGGAAGTACAGGAGGGGACTGAGTACGCAACCCAGTGAGGGCCCCCTGTGTTGAGGATCGGCGTGGCGGATGTGTTGTCACCTAACCTTACCACCTGGGGGTGGCCCGTCAGGAAGTCCAGGATCGAGTTGCAGAGGGAGGTGTTTAGTCCCAGGGTCCTTAGCTTAGTGATGAGCTTTGAGGGCATTATGGTGTTAAACACCGAGCACATAGGTGTCCCTTTTGACTAGGTGGGAAACGGCAGCATGGAGTGCAATAGAGATTGCGCCATCTGTGGATCTGTTTGGGCGGTATGCAAATTGCAGTGAGTCCAGTGTTTCTGGTATAATGGTGATGATGTGAGCCATGACCAGCCTTTCAAATCCTTTCATGGCTTGAGTGCTACGGATCAGTAGTCATTTAGGCAGGTTACCTTAGTATTCTTGGGCACAGGCACTATGATGGTCTATTTAAGACTCGGAGAGGATGAAAATGTCAGTGAAGACACTTGCCAGTTATTCAGTGCATGCTCGCAATACACGTCCTGGTAATCCGTCTGGCCCTGTGGCCTTGTGAATGTTGACCTGTTTAACTTTTTATGGCTGCAGGGGCAGTATTGAAAAGGTGCCCATTGTAAATGGCTAGCTCCCCAGACTCAGTTGCTAATATATGAATATTATTATTAGTATTGGATAGAAAACACTCTAACGTTTCCAAAACTGTCAAAATATTGTCTCTGAGTATAACAGAACTGATATTGCAGGCGAAACCCTGAGGAAAATCAAAGCAGGAAGTGCTTGAAAACTCCATGTTCCATAGCCTCCCTTTGCTCCATTTAAAGGGATATGAACCAGACTCATTTTCCTATCGCTTCCTCAAGGTGTCAACAGTCTTCATAGTTTGAGGCTTTTATTTTGAAAAATGAGCCAGAACGATAACAAGTGGTCACATGAGTTTTGCTCCGCAACAGAGTTTGGGCAGCTATTGCTTTTCCCTCTCCTACTGTGAAAGACATTTGCGGTTGATATATTATCGATTATATATTTTAAAAACAACTTGAGGATTGATTATAAAAAAATGTTTGACATGTTTCTGTGGAAATTATGTAAACTATTTGGAATTTTTGTCTGTGTTGTCGTGACCGCTCTTTCCTGTGGATTTCTGAACATAACGCAACAGACAAACGGAGGTATTTTGGATATAAAAATAATCTTTATGGAACAAAAGGAAAATTTGTTGTGAAACTGGGAGTCTCGTGAGTGAAAACATCCGAAGATCATCAAAGGTAAACGATTAATTTGATTGCTTTTCTGATTTTCGTGACCAAGTTACCTGATACTAAGTGTACTTAATGTTTTATCGTGCGATCGATAAAACTTACACAAACGCTTGGATTGCTTTCGCTGTAAAGCATAATTTCAAAATCTGACACGACAGGTGGATTAACAAAAAGGCTAAACTGTGTTTTCCTATATTGCACTTGTGATTTCATGAATATAAATATTTATAGTAATAGTTATTGTATGTAGCGCTATGCTATTCAGCGGTTGTTGATGACACTTATCCCGATATCGGGATTGCAGCCAAAACAAGTGAATAAGAATCGGTATCCCGCTAGTGGGTCAAGTTCCGGTGAAACTGGAGGGCTCGTAATTCAAATATATTCTAATGGTTATCATAACGGTTAAACATTTAGGTACATATAAGTGCCACATATCAGCTAAAAGCTTAAATTATTGTTAACCAGTTAGAGCTCTAGGGGCGCTATTTCATTTTTGGATAAAAAACGTTCCCGTTTTAAGCGCGATATTTTGTCACGAAAAGATGCTCGACTATGCATATTCTGACAGTTTTGGAAAGAAAACACTCTGAAGTTTCAGAATCTGCAAAGATTTTGTCTGTAAGTGCCCCAGAACTCATTCTACAGGCGAAACCAAGATGATGCATCACCCAGGAATTAGCAGAATTTCTGAAGCTCTGTTTTCCATTCTCTCCTTATATGGCTGTGATTGCGCAACGAATGAGCCTACACTTTCTGTCGTTCGCCCAAGGTCTTAGCAGCATTGTGACGTATTTGTAGGCATATCATTGGAAGATTGACCATAAGAGACTACATTTTCCAAGTGTCCGCCTGGTGTCCTGCGTCGAATTCGGTGTGCAATTGCCAGCTGCTTCTACTTTACCATTTGATTCAGGGGAGAAAGCATGTGTCCAAGAACGATGTATCAATGAAGAGATATGTGAAAAACACCTTGATGATTGATTCTAAACAACGTTTGCCATGTTTTCAGTCGATATTATGGAGTTAATTTGGAAAAAAGTTCGCGTTTTGAGGACTGAATTTTCTGATTTTTTTTGGTAGCCAAATGTGATGTATAAAACGGAGCTATTTCTAATACACAAGGAATCTTTTTGGAAAAACTGAGCATCTGCTATCTAACTGAGAGTATCCTCATTGAAAACATCAGAAGTTCTTCAAAGGTAAATTATTTTATTTGAAGGCTTTTATGTTTTTGTTAATGTTGCGTGCTGGATGCTAACGCTAATGCTAACGCTAAATGCTAACGCTAAATGCTAACGCGAAATGCTAACGCTAGCTAGCTACTTTTACACAAATGATTGTTTTCCTATGGTTGAGAAGCATATTTTGAAAATCTGAGATGACAGTGTTGTTTACAAAAGGCTAAGCTTGAGAGATGGCATATTTATTTCATTTCATTTGCGATTTTCATAAATAGTTAACGTTGTGTTATGCTAATGAGCTTGCTGATAGATTTACACAATCCTGGATACAGGGGTTTTTTCATAGCTAAACGTGACGCAGAAAACGGAGCGATTTGTGCTAAACAAATAATCTTTCAGGAAAAACTGAACATTTGCTATCTGAGAGTCTCCTTATTGAAAACATCTGAAGTTCTTCAAAGGTAAATGATTTTATTTGAATGCTTTTCTGTTTTTTTGTGTAAATGTTGCCAGCTGAATGCTAATGCTAAATGCTACGTTAGCCATCAATACTGTTACACAAATGCTTGTTTTGCAATGGTTGAGAAGCATATTTTGAAAATCTGAGATGACAGTGTTGTTAACAAAAGGCTAAGCTTGAGAGCTAGCATATTTATTTCATTTAATTTGCGATTTTCATGAATAGTTAACGTTGCGTTATGGTAATGAGCTTGAGTCTGTATTCACGATCCCGGATCCGGGATGGGGAGATCAGAAAGGTTAATCTAACTGCGCTGTCCAATTTACAGTAGCTATTACAGAGAAAACATGCCATGCGATGGTTTGACGACGGCATCAAAATATTTTTCCAATGGCACAGGTTTCATACATTCACATATAACGATTAAATATTAACTTACTTTTTTGAAAATCTTCCTCTGATTTGTCATCCAAAGGGTCCCAGAGACATTTCATAGTTTCGTTTTTGTTAGATAAAATAATTGTTCATGTTCCAAAAAGTCTGTATGCAATCCACCTGTTCAACATGTAGAGAAAGGAATCTGAAAATCTATCCCTAAACTTTGTTTCAACAAGTCAAAATAGGTTTGTATTTACTCCTAAAATGTAAACAAACTATAATATATCTTTTGGAAATAAATATGTTCAATAGGAAACCCATTTTAGCAGGTGCGCAACTTCATAAAGGCGATTTTCAAGACTGTGTCCTCATACAAAAAGCCTGAAACTTTGAACATAGAACCCTGTGGAAGCCATATGATTTTTTTTTTTTTTTACAATATGAGCTTTCTCTTGCATCTCTAAGAGGATGGTCTCTCAAAAAAATATATTCTGGTTGGTTTTTATTTGGATGTTATACTACCTATATCTATTGTGTTATATTCTCCTACATTTCTACAAACTTCAAAGTGTTTTCTTTCCAATGGTACCAATAATATACATATAGCTTCAGGGCCTGAGCTACAGGCAGTTTACTTTGGGCACCTCATTCAAGCGGAAATGGAGAAAAAGGGGCATGATCCTTAAGAAGGTTTAAAGGTCTTACTCACGTCGGTTGCGTAGAGTGTGATCACACAGTCTTCCGGAACAGCTGGTGATCTCATGCATGTTCCAGTGTTATTTGCCTCATAGCGAACATTGAAGAAGTGTAGCTCATCTGCTAGGCTTGTGTCACTGGGCAGCTCTCAGCTGTGCTTGCCTTTATAGTCTGTAATGGTTTGCGGGCATCCGATGAGTGTCAGAGCCGGTGTAGTACGATTTGATCTTAGTCCTGTACTGACACTTTGCCTGTTTGATGGTTCGTCGGAGGGCACAGCGGGATTTCTTATAAGCTTCTGGGTTAGAGTCCTGCTCCTTGAAAGCTGCAGCTATAGCCTTTAGCTCAGTGCGGATGTTGCCTGTAATCCATGGTTTCTGGTTGGGGTATGTACTTACAGTCACTGTGGGGACGACGTCATCAGTGCACTTATTGATGAAGCCAATGACTGATGTATTGTACTCCTCAATGCCATCGGAGGAATCCCAGAACATATTCCAGTCTGTGCTAGCAAAACAGTCCTGCAGCTTAGCATCTGCATCCTCTGACCATTTTTTTATCTAGTCTTGGTGCTTCCTGTGCTTCCTGCTTTAATGTTTGCTTGTAAGCAGGAATCAGGAGGATATAATTATGGTCAGATTTGCCAAATGGAAGGTCGAGGGAGAGCCTTGCTGAGCGACCTCTCAGGTTATGTCGATATTGGACTCATTTTACTGTGGATATAGATACTTTTGTACCTGTTTCCTCCAGCATCTTCACAATATCCTTTGCTGTTGTTCTGGGATTGATTTGCACTTTTCGCACCAAAGTACGTTCATCTCTAGGAGACAGAACGCGTCTCCTTCCTGAGCGGTATGACGGCTGCGTGGTCCCATGGTGTTTATACCTGCGCACTATTGTTTGTACAGATGAACGTGGTACCTTCAGGCGTTTGGAAATTGCTCCCAAGGATGAACCAGACATGTGGCGGTCTACCATTTTTTTTAAAAGTCTTGGCTGATTTCTTTTGATTTTCCCATGTTGTCAAGCAAAGAGGCACTGAGTTTAAAGGTAGGCCTTGAAATACATCCACAGGTACACCTCCAATTGACTCAAGTGATGTCAATTAGCCTATCAGAAGCTTCTAAAGCCATGACATCTCTTTCTGGAATTTTCCAACTTTTTAAAAGCACAGTCAACTTATTGTATGCAAACTTCTGACCCACTGGAATTGTGATACAGTGAATTATAAGTGAAACAATCTGTCTGTAAGTAATTGTTGGAAATGACTTGTGTCATGCACGAAGTAGATGTCCTAACCGACTTGACAAAACTATAGTTTGTTATCAAGAAATGTGTGGAGCGGTTGAAAAATGAGTTTTAATGACTCCAACCTGAGTGTATGTAAACTTCCGACTTCAGCTGTATATATATCATTCAATACAGTTATGCACAAACATCTAGTACCATTGTGTAATGCTGAATGCTGATTGGTTAAAAACGCATTCTTCTTCTTCTACTTCTGACTTCAACGGTATATTAGTGTTTCATCTGCATACATTTCAACTTCAGACCCAGTACAGACAGAAGGCAGATCATTAATGTACAGGCTGAACTACAGACCCAGTACAGACAGAAGGCAGATCATTAATGTACAGGCTGAACTACAGACCCAGTACAGACAGAAGGCAGATCATTAATGTACAGGCTGAACTACAGACCCAGTACAGACAGAAGGCAGATCATTAATGTACAGGCTGAACTACAGACCCAGTACAGACAGAAGGCAGATCATTAATGTACAGGCTGAACTACAGACCCAGTACAGACAGAAGGCAGATCATTAATGTACAGGCTGAACTACAGACCCAGTACAGACAGAAGGCAGATCATTAATGTACAGGCTGAACTACAGACCCAGTACAGACAGAAGGCAGATCATTAATGTACAGGCTGAACTACAGACCCAGTACAGACAGAAGGCAGATCATTAATGTACAGGCTGAACTACAGACCCAGTACAGACAGAAGGCAGGTCATTAATGTACATGCTGAACTACAGACCCAGTACAGACAGAAGGCAGATCATTAATGTACAGGCTGAACAGGAGGAGCCCCAGTATTGACCCTTGGGGCACGCCCACATCATAGCTGAGAGTGGGCGACAGCTCATTGCTCACTCTGACACGTTGAGTTCTGCCTTCAAGGTATGATTTCATCCATCTCAAGTTATCGGGGGAAAAGTTGAACTTGGCAATTTTATGATGAGAATCTCATGGTTAAAATTTTTCAAAAGCCTTCCTTAGGTCCAGATACACAGTCCCAACAACGCCCCCTTTGTCCATCTTGGACTTCACGTTTTCCAGAAGAAAGCAGTTGGCTGTTTCTGTGGAGTGATTTGCTCCGAAGCCAAACTGCATGGAGTGTAATGTGAAGGGGCTCTTGTTGATGTGGGCTATCAGTTGCTCTGCTACACACTTTTCAACAACCTTCGACACCACATGTAGTATACTAATGAGCCTGTAGTTACTCACGTCGGCAGGGTCACCCGATTAAAAAAATGGCCGTTATTATGGCCGACTTCCAGACACTTGGCAACACCCCCTGACCAATAGATGTGTTGGTGACCTTAGTAATGGTGCCAATGAGTGACTCTTTGTAGTTTTTAAGAAAGGTAGAGTCCAGCCCAAACACATCTTTGGCTTTAGAGATCTTTAGTGAGCTAATCAACGTATTCACCTCTGACTCAGAAACATCCCTTATGATGAAGACAGGTTGAGTGTCATTCACTAGCACTGAGCCCACGAAACCAGTGGAGTGGTTCTGTATCAGTACCCTGACAGAGTCAATAAAGTAGGAATTGAAGACTATTGCTATTTCGACTGCATCCTGTGTTAGATTGTTATTCACCATGATTTCTAGTCTTTTTGTAGTGTTACTATGGTCTTTCCCTGTTAACTTTCTTAGATTCTCCCAGATCAGTTTAGAATGTCCCTTTCTTAGATTCTCCCAGATCAGTTTAGAATGTCCCTTTTTTAGATTCTCCCAGATCAATTTAGAATGTCCCTTTTTTAGATTCTCCCAGATCAATTTAGAATGTCCCTTTTTTAGATTCTCCCAGATCAATTTAGAATGTCCCTTTTTTAGATTCTCCCAGATCAATTTAGAATGTCCCTTTTTTAGATTCTCCCAGATCAATTTAGAATGTCCCTTTTTTAGATTCTCCCAGATCAATTTAGAATGTCCCTTTTTTAGATTCTCCCAGATCAATTTAGAATGTCCCTTTTTTAGATTCTCCCAGATCAATTTAGAATGTCCCTTTTTTAGATTCTCCCAGATCAATTTAGAATGTCCCTTTTTTAGATTCTCCCAGATCAATTTAGAATGTCCCTTTTTTAGATTCTCCCAGATCAATTTAGAATGTCCCTTTTTTAGATTCTCCCAGATCAGTTTAGAATGTCCCTTTGCTTCACCAATTCTGTTAATAAAAAAGTTTGCCTTGACCTGTTTTTCTTTCATCACCTTATTTCTCAACATGGTAAACCTACGTCTGTCATACTCTAATTTGGACTTCAGTGGCTGTTTTTAGAGCATGATCTCCTTCTTTCATCAGTTTCCAGATTTCTCCATCTCACTGCACTCTGCCTTATCCCACCTGGACAAGAGGAATACTTATGTAAAAAATGATGTTCAATGACTACAGCTCAGCATTCAACGCCATAGTGCCCTCAGAGCTCATTACTAAGCTTGAGGTCCTGGGTCTGAACCTGGGTCCTCGACTTCCTGACGGACCAACCCCAGGTTGTGAAGGCAGGCAACAACATCTCCGCCACTCTTATCCTCAGCACGGGCGCTGCCCAGGGGTGCGTGCTTAGCCCTCTAATGTACTCCGTGTTCACCCACGATTGCGTGGCAATGCACGTCTCAAACTCAATCATCAAGATTGCTGACGACACTACAGTGGTAGGCTTGATTAACAACAAAGTGGCCGAGTCACAGGCCTGTTACCACCTAGAAGGCCTCGCTACCATCTATATTCTGAACTCTGGGTTATTTACATTTTAATAATTTAGCAGACACTCTTATCCAGAGCAACTTACAGGAGCAATTAGGTTTAAGTGCATTTCTCAAGGGTACATCGATTTTCACCTAGTAGGCTTGGGGATTCAAACCAGCGACATTCCACTGCCTTAACTTCCCATCCCTCCCCTCTCTCTCTCCCTCTCTGACTCGCTCTCTCTCTTCCTTTCTCCCTCCATCCCTCTCTCCTTCCCTCTCTGCCTCATTCTCTCTCTCTCCTCTATCTCTCCCTCCATCCCTCCCTCCCTCTGAGACAGAGGAGAGTGGAGAAAGCAGTAATGCTGAGTGTACACAATGGCCGTGTTGGAAAGGATTAAAACTGCAATGTATCAAGGGTTAATTGAGACTGACTGATCTACAAATAATACTGAGTAGTTATTTACAAGGTTCTTTGTAGATCAGTCAGTCGGCAGTTGCACAGTTGGCTGCAACATCAAACACACCCAATGTCGCCCTTGAAGGAGAACCCTATAAGGAGATTCCTATTAGGAGAACCCTATAAGGAGAACCCTATAAGGAGAACCCTATTAGGATAACTCTATAAGGAGAACCCTATTAGGAGAACCCTATAAGGAGAACCTATTAGGATAACCCTATTAGGAGAACCCTACTAGGAGAACCCTATTAGGAGAACCCTATTAGGAGAACCCTATAAGGAGAACCCTATTAGGAGAACCCTATAAGGATAACCTATTAGGAGAACCATATAAGGAGAACCCTATTAGGAGAGCCCTACAAGGAGAACCCTATTAGGAGAACCCTATTAGGAGAGCCCTACAAGGAGAACCCTATTAGGAGAACCTTATAAGGAGAGCCCTATAAAGAGAACCATATTTCTCCCTGTCCCTTTCTGCCCTGCACCCCTCACCCCCTCTCACCCCTTTCTAACTCAGAGCTGTCTCTAATACACCCTACCCTCTCCCCCCTCTCCCTCTTCCTCTCTGACTCAGAGCTGTCTCTCATACACCCTACCCTCTCCCCCTTCCTCTCTGACTCAGGTGTGTGACATTGTTCCCAGAAAGCCCAGATTGTCACTGCTCCCTCCTGCTGTCTGCTGACTCCCCCAGAGTTCACAGGCATCCATCACCCCTAACCCCCACCCCCTACCGTCGCCACTACCCACCTACCCACACTGCACTGGGGCAAGATGAATGACCCGTTGTCATGGATACCGCCGGGGGGGCTACGACTATCCCACGATCCCATAAGCCACCTGACCTTCGCTCGCAAGGTGGATCTGCAGCTTCTGTGTATCACATTTCTAATTGCCTCATTCAAGGGTGCGTCCCCAATGGAACCCTACTACCTATATAGTGCACTACTTTTGACCAGAGACCTATGGGCCTTGATCAAGAGTAGTGCACTAAATAGGAAGTAGGGGACCATTTGGGACGAGTCAAGCTCTCTCGAATCTCCCACTGTAACGAGGTTGTTGGTGTAAATGACTGAGAAAGTGTTCTCAAGTCAACTCCCCTAGTAGGGAAAGGGCCCGTCCTAACTTCCACACTTACCATTGTACACTAAGTAAATGCAACAGCAACTATTGAATGGCTCTAACAACTGAGCCAGGGTCATTTATTATGTCATCAAGTCAAATCAACTGCAACTATGGGATGGCCCTAACCACTGAGCCAGGGTCATTCATTATGTCATCAAGTCAAATCAACTGCAACTATGGGATGGCCCTAACCACTGAGCCAGGGTCATTTATTATGTCATCAAGTCAAATCAACTGCAACTATGGGATGGCCCTAACCACTGAGCCAGGGTCATTCATTATGTCATCCCCCTGATTGGTATGCTTAGAATTGAGAGGAAATCTGACCCGGCCTGCATCCCAAATGGCATCCTAATCCATAGGGCTCTGGTTGGAAGTAGTGTACTGGAAAGGGAATAGGGCTCTGGTTGGAAGTAGTGTACTGGAAAGGGAATAGGGCTCTGGTTGGAAGTAGTGTACTGGAAAGGGAATAGGGCTCTGGTTGGAAGTAGTGTACTGGAAAGGGAATAGGCTGTCAACTCGCTCTAATCCTAATGTGTACTTTATTGACCTGCCTCACTGCCCACTAGGTTGTCTATAGCAGGCTGATAGGCCCTGTTGTATCTCACTATGACGTGTTTATCCCTTAGACTAACCACGTGAACCTGTCTCCAGATGTTTATCCCTTTGACTAACCACATGAACCTGTCTCCAGATGTTTATCCCTTAGACTTACCACGTGTACCTGTCTCCAGATGTTTATCCCTTAGACTAACCACATGAACCTGTCTCCAGATGTTTATCCATTAGACTAACCACATGTACCTGATAACCTGATCAGTGTCTTGGAACCATATGAACGGTATCTGTCTGAAGAAGTTATTCATGGCCTCATCCTGACATGACCACTGAATTGTCTGTTGTAGGTTCACATGTCCTGTACTATGAAGTGTCTGTTGTAGGTTCACATGTCCTGTACTATGAAGTGTCTGTTGTAGGTTCACATGTCCTGTACTATGAAGTGTCTGTTGTAGGTTCACATGTCCTGTACTATGAAGTGTCTGTTGTAGGTTCACATGTCCTGTACTATGAAGTGTCTGTTGTAGGTTCACATGTCCTGTACTATGAAGTGTCTGTTGTAGGTTCACATGTCCTGTACTATGAAGTGTCTGTTGTAGGTTCACATGTCCTGTACTATGAAGTGTCTGTTGTAGGTTCACATGTCCTGTACTATGAAGTGTCTGTTGTAGGTTCACATGTCCTGTACTATGAAGTGTCTGTTGTAGGTTCACATGTCCTGTACTATGAAGTGTCTGTTGTAGGTTCACATGTCCTGTACTATGAAGTGTCTGTTGTAGGTTCACATGTCCTGTACTATGAAGTGTCTGTTGTAGGTTCACATGTCCTGTACTATGAAGTGTCTGTTGTAGGTTCACATGTCCTGTACTATGAAGTGTCTGTTGTAGGTTCACATGTCCTGTACTATGAAGTGTCTGTTGTAGGTTCACATGTCCTGTACTATGAAGTGTCTGTTGTAGGTTCACATGTCCTGTACTATGAAGTGTCTGTTGTAGGTTCACATGTCCTGTACTATGAAGTGTCTGTTGTAGGTTCACATGTCCTGTACTATGAAGTGTCTGTTGTAGGTTCACATGTCCTGTACTATGAAGTGTCTGTTGTAGGTTCACATGTCCTGTACTATGAAGTGTCTTGATGTATTTTCTTTATTATAACTGTTCATTTCTCTACCTTAAGCCACATTCAATGTCGTTTAAGTGAGATTTGCAGTACGTCCATCCGGCCTCATAACCGCAGACCAGCGTCGTGTAACGACGCCAGCCAAGGACCTCTTCTTCCGGCTTCTTCGCCTGTGGGATCGTCTGAGACCAGCCAACCGGAACGATGATGAAACTGAGGTGTATTTCTGTCTTTAATGAAGACCTTATGTGGAGAAGAAATCTCATTCTGATTGGCTGGGCCTGGCTCCCCAGTGGGTGGCACTGACTGGCTGCCATGTGGTTGGGCCTATGCCCTCCCTGGCACACCTATGGCTAAACCCCTGCCCAGTCGTGTGAAATCCATAGATTAAGGCCTAATGAATGTATTTTTGATTTACTGATTTCTTTATCTGAACTATGAACTGTAGTTCAGTAAAACTGCTGTAAGTGTTTCATGTTGCAGTTATTGTTTTTGTTCAGTATAGTTGGAGCAGTGTCTTAAAGCCACCGGGCTCAGCTGTACTAACGCATTATTGAATGCAGTAGAACAGCGAGGGACACAGCTAGCAGGACAGCGAGGGACACAGCTAGGAGGACATTGATTGACACAAATAGCAGGACAGCGAGGGACTCAGCTAGGAGGACATTGATTGACACAAATAGCAGGACAGCGAGGGACACAGCTAGCAGGACAGCGACGGACACAGCTAGCAGGACAGCGAGGTACACACCCAGCAGGACAGTGAGATACACAGCTAGCAGAACAGCGAGGTACACAGCTAGGAGGACAGCGAGTTACACAGCTAGCAGGACATTGAGGTACACAGCTGGGAGGACATTGAGATACACAGCTAGCAGAACAGCGAGGTACACAGCTAGCAGGACAGCGAGGGACACAGCTAGCAGGACAGCGAGGGACACAGCTAGCAGGACAGTAAGGGACACAGCTAGGAGGACAGTGAGGTACACAGCTAGCAGGACAGCAAGGAACCCAGCTAGCAGGACAGTGAGGGACACAGCTAGCAGGACAGTGAGGGACACAGGTAGCAGGACAGCGAGGGACACAGGTAGCAGGACAGCGAGGGACTCAGCTAGGAGGACATTGATTGACACAAATAGCAGGACAGCGAGGGACACAGCTAGCAGGACAGCGACGGACACAGCTAGCAGGACAGCGAGGTACACAGCTAGGAAGACAGCGAGTTACACAAACAGCAGGACAGCGAGGGACACAGCTAGCAGGACAGCGATGGACACAGCTAGCAGGACAGCGAGGGACACAGCTAGCAGGACAGCGAGGGACACAGCTAACAGGACAGCAAGGGACACAGCTAGGAGGACAGTGAGGTACACAGCTAGCAGGACAGTGAGGGACACAGGTAGCAGGACAGCGAGGTATACAGCTAGCAGGACAGCGAGATACACAGCTAGCAGGACATTGATTGACACAAATAGCAGGACAGCGAGGGACACAGCTAGCAGGACAGCGACGGACACAGCTAGCAGGACAGCGAGGTACACAGCTAGCAGGACAGCGAGATACACAGCTAGCAGAACAGCGAGCTACACAGCTAGGAGGACATCGAGTTACACAAATAGCAGGACAGCGAGGGACACAGCTAGCAGGACAGCGAGGGACACAGCTAGCAGGACAGCGAGGGACACAGCTAGCAGGACAGCGAGGGACACAGCTAGCAGGACAGCGAGGTACACAGCTTGCAGGACAGCGAGGGACACAGCTAGCAGGATAGCGAGGTATACAGCTAGCAGGACAGCGAGATACACAGCTAGCAGGACAGCGACGGACACAGCTAGCAGGACAGCGAGGTACACAGCTAGCACGACAGCGAGATACACAGCTATCAGAACAGCGAGGTACACAGCTAGGAGAACAGCGAGTTACACAGCTAGCAGGACATTGAGGTACACAGCTGGGAGGACATTGAGGTACACAGCTAGGAGGACAGCGAGGTACACAGCTAGGAGGACAGCGAGATACACATTTAGCAGAACAGCGAGGTACACAGCTAGCAGGACAGCGAGGTACACAGCTAGCAGGACAGCGAGATACACCGCTAGCAGGACATTGAGGTACACAGCTGGAAGGACATTGAGATACACAGCTAGCAGAACAGCGAGGTACACAGCTAGCAGGACAGCGAGGGACACAGCTAGCAGGACAGCGAGATACACAGCTAGCAGAACAGCGAAGTACACAGCAAGGAGGACAGCGAGTTACACAGCTGGCAGGACATTGAGGTACACAGCTGGGAGGACATTGAGGTACACAGCTAGGAGGACAGCGAGGTACACAGCTAGGAGGACAGTGAGATACACAGCTAGCAGAACAGCGAGGTACACAGCTAGCAGGACATTGAGGTACACAGCTGGGAGGACATTGAGATACACAGCTAGCAGAACAGCGAGGTACACAGCTAGCAGGACAGCGAGGGACACAGCTAGCAGGACAGCGAGTGACACAGCTAGCAGGACAGTAAGGGACACAGCTAGGAGGACAGTGAGGTACACAGCTAGCAGGACAGCTAGGAACACAGCTAGCAGGACAGTGAGGGACACAGCTAGCAGGACAGTGAGGGACACAGGTAGCAGGACAGCGAGGGACACAGGTAGCAGGATAGCGAGGGACTCAGCTAGGAGGACATTGATTGACACAAATAGCAGGACAGCGAGGGACACAGCTAGCAGGACAGCGACGGACACAGCTAGCAGGACAGCTAGGTACACAGCTAGCAGGACAGCGAGATACACAACTAGCAGAACAGCGAGGTACACAGCTAGGAGGACAGCGAGTTACACAAATAGCAGGACAGCGAGGGACACAGCTAGCAGGACAGTGAGGGACACAGCTATCAGGACAGCGAGGGACACAGCTAGCAGGACAGCGAGGGACACAGCTAGCAGGACAGCGAGGGACACAGCTAGCAGGACAGCGAGGTATACAGCTAGCAGGACAGCGAGATACACAGCTAGCAGGAGGGCGACGGACACAGCTAGCAGGACAGCGACGGACACAGCTAGCAGGACAGCGAGGTACACAGCTAGCAGGACAGCGAGATACACAACTAGCAGAACAGCGAGGTACACAGCTAGGAGGACAGCGAGTTACACAAATAGCAGAACAGCGAGGTACACAGCTAGGAGGACAGCGAGTTACACAGCTAGCAGGAAATTGAGGTACACAGCTGGGAGGACATTGAGGTACACAGCTAGGAGGACAGCGAGGTACACAGCTAGGAGGACAGTGAGATACACAGCTAGCAGAACAGCGAGGTACACAGCTAGCAGGACAGCGAGGTACACAGCTAGCAGGACAGCGAGATACACAGCTAGCAGGACATTGAGGTACACAGCTCGGAGGACATTGAGGTACACAGCTAGGAGGACAGCGAGGTACACAGCTAGCAGAACAGCGAGGTACACAGCTAGGAGGACAGCGAGTTACACAGCTAGCAGGACATTGAGGTACACAGCTAGGAGGACATTGAGATACACAGCTAGCAGAACAGCGAGGTACACAGCTAGGAGGACAGCGAGTTACACAAATAGCAGGACAGCGAGGGACACAGCTAGCAGGACAGCGAGGGACACAGCTAGCAGGACAGCGATGGACACAGCTAGCAGGACAGCGAGGGACACAGCTAGGAGGACAGCGAGATACACAGCTAGCAGAACAGCGAGGTACACAGCTAGCAGGACAGCGAGGTACACAGCTAGCAGGACAGCGAGGTACACAGCTAGCAGGACAGCGAGGTACACAGCTAGCAGGACAGCGAGATACACAGCTAGCAGAACAGCGAGGTACACAGCTAGGAGGACAGCGAGTTACACAGCTAGCAGGACAGCGAGGTACACAGCTAGCAGGACAGCGAAATACACAGCTAGCAGGACAGCGAGGTACACTGCTAGGAGGACAGCGAGTTACACAGCTAGCAGGACATTGAGGTACACAGCTGGGAGGACATTGAGGTACACAGCTTGGAGGACAGCGAGGTACACAGCTAGGAGGACAGCGAGGTACACAGCTAGGAGGACAGCGAGATACACAGCTAGCAGAACAGCGAGGTACACAGCTAGCAGGACAGCGAGGTACACAGCTAGCAGGACAGCGAGATACACAGCTAGCAGAACAGCGAGGGACACAGCTGGGAGGACATTGAGGTACACAGCTAGGAGGACAGCGAGGTACACAGCTAGGAGTACAGCGAGTTACACAGCAAGCAGGACACTGAGGTACACAGCTGGGAGGACATTGAGGTACACAGCTAGGAGGACATTGAGGGACACAGATAGGAGGACTTTGAGGTACACGCTAGCAGGACAGTAAGGTAGTCAGCTAGCAGGACAGCGAGGGACACAGCTAGGATGACATTGAGGTACACGCTAGCAGGATAGTAAGGTAGTCAGCTAGCAGGACAGCGAGGTACACAGCTAGCAGGACAGCGAGGTACACAGCTAGCAGGACAGCGAGGTACACAGCTAGCAGGACAGCGAGATACACAGCTAGCAGAACAGCGAGGTACACAGCTAGGAGGACAGCGAGTTACACAGCTAGCAGGACAGCGAGGTACACGGCTAGCAGGACAGCGAGATACACAGCTAGCAGGACAGCGAGGTACACAGCTAGGAGGACAGCAAGTTACACAGCTAGCAGGACATTGAGGTACACAGCTGGGAGGACATTGAGGTACACAGCTTGGAGGACAGCGAGGTACACAGCTAGGAGGACAGCGAGGTACAAAGCTAGGAGGACAGCGAGATACACAGCTAGCAGAACAGCGAGGTACACAGCTAGCAGGACAGCGAGGTACACAGCTAGCAGGACAGCGAGATACACAGCTAGCAGAACAGCGAGGGACACAGCTGGGAGGACATTGAGGTACACAGCTAGGAGGACAGCGAGGTACAGCGAGTTACACAGCAAGCAGGACATTGAGGTACACAGCTGGGAGGACATTGAGGTACACAGCTAGGAGGACATTGAGGGACACAGATAGGAGGACTTTGAGGTACACGCTAGCAGGACAGTAAGGTAGTCAGCTAGCAGGACAGCGAGGGACACAGCTAGAATGACATTGAGGTACACGCTAGCAGGATAGTAAGGTAGTCAGCTAGCAGGACAGCGAGGGACACAGCTAGCAGGACATTGAGGGACACACCAAACTGGAAGTCTTCTGACTAGCTTGGAAAGACAGTACTGTGCAGTACCGAAGAGCCCTTACTGCTGCTCGATCATCCTATTTTTCTAACTTAATTGAGGAAAATAAGAACAATCCGAAATTCCTTTTTGATACTGTCGCAAAGCTAACTAAAAAGCAGCATTCCCCAAGAGAGGATGACTTTCACTTTAGCAGTGATAAATTCATGAACTTCTTTGAGGAAAAGATTATGATTATTAGAAAGCAAATTACGGACTCCTCCTTAAATCTGCGTATTCCTTCAAAGCTCAGTTGTCCTGAGTCTGCACAACTCTGCCAGGACCTAGGATCAAGAGAGACGCTCAAGTGTTTTAGTACTATATCTCTTGACACAATGATGAAAATAATCATGGCCTCTAAACCTTCAAGCTGCATACTGGACCCTATTCCAACTAAACTACTGAAAGAGCTGCTTCCTGTGCTTGGCCCTCCTATGTTGAACATAATGAACGGCTCTCTATTCACCGGATGTGTACCAAACTCACTAAAAGTGGCAGTAATAAAGCCTCTCTTGAAAAAGCCAAACCTTGACCCAGAAAATATTAAAAACTATCGGCCTATATCGAATCTTCCATTCCTCTCAAAAATTTTAGAAAAGGCTGTTGCGCAACAACTCACTGCCTTCCTGAAGACAAACAATGTATACAAAATGCTTCAGTCTGGTTTTAGACCCCATCATAGCACTGAGACGGCACTTGTGAAGGTGGTAAATTACATTTTAATGGTATCGGACCGAGGCTCTGCATCTGTCCTCGTGCTCCTAGACCTTAGTGCTGCTTTTGATACCATCGATCACCACATTCTTTTGGAGAGATTGGAAACCCAAATTGGTCTACACGGACAAGTTCTGGCCTGGTTTAGATCTTATCTGTCGGAAAGATATCAGTTCGTCTCTGTGAATGGTTTGTCCTCTGACAAATCAACTGTAAATGTCGGTGTTCCTCAAGGTTCCGTTTTAGGACCACTATTGTTTTCACTATTTATTTTACCTCTTGGGGATGTTATTCGAAAACATAATGTTAACTTTCACTGGTATGCGGATGACACACAGCTGTACATTTCAATGAAACATGGTGAAGCCCCAAAATTGCCCTTGCTAGAAGCATGTGTTTCAGACATAAGGAAGTGGATGGCTGCAAACTTTCTACTTTTAAACTCGGACAAAACAGAGATGCTTGTTCTAGGTCCCAAGAAACAAAGAGATCTTCTGTTGAATCTGACAATTAATCTTAATGGTTGTACAGTCGTCTCAAATAAAACTGTGAAGGACCTCGGCGTTACTCTCGACCCTGATCTCTCTTTTGAAGAACATATCAAGACCATTTCAAGGACAGCTTTTTTCCATCTACGTAACATTGCAAAAATCAGAAACTTTCTGTCCAAAAATGATGCAGAAAAATTAATCCATGCTTTTGTCACTTCTAGGTTAGACTACTGCAATGCTCTACTTTCCGGCTACCCGGATAAAGCACTAAATAAACTTCAGTTAGTGCTAAATACGGCTGCTAGAATCCTGACTAGAACCAAAAAATTTGATCATATTACTCATATTACTCCAGTGCTAGCCTCTCTACACTGGCTTCCTGTCAAAGCAAGGGCTGATTTCAAGGTTTTACTGCTAACCTACAAAGCATTACATGGGCTTGCTCCTACCTATCTCTCTGATTTGGTCCTGCCGTACATACCTACACGTACACTACGGTCACAAGACGCAGGCCTCCTAATTGTCCCTAGAATTTCTAAGCAAACAGCTGGAGGCAGGGCTTTCTCCTATAGAGCTCCATTTTTATGGAACGGTCTGCCTACCCATGTAAGTCTCTACATCTCTTCAGTGGGTCATATGATTGAGTGTAGTCTGGCCCAGGAGTGGGAAGGTGAACGGAAAGGCTCTGGAGCAACGAACCGCCCTTGCTGTCTCTGCCTGGCCGGTTCCCCTCTTTCCACTGGGATTCTCTGCCTCTAACCCTATTAAAGGGACTGAGTCACTGGCTTACTGGGGCTCTCTCATGCTGTCCCTTGAGGGGGTGCGTCACCTGAGTGGGTTGATTCACTGATGTGGTCATCCTGTCTGGGTTGGCGCCCCCCCTTGGGTTGTGCCGTGGCGGAGGTCTTTGTGGGCTATACTCAGCCTTGTCTCAGGATGGTAAGTTGGTGGTTGAAGATATCCCTCTAGTGGTGTGGGGGCTGTGCTTTGGCAAAGTGGGTGGGA
>NC_048582.1:72422560-72427560 GCF_013265735.2 Oncorhynchus mykiss
GGCTGCAGAAGGTCAATTGATCTGCTTGCTGCTGTCTTAGATGCCTTTACTGATGGGCCCTGACACACACACACACACACACACACACACACACACACACACACACACACACACACACACACACACACACACACACACACACACACACACACACACACACACACACACACACACACACACAAACCCAAACACACACTGGCCTTTCAGTTAATCAAGTGTACAATACAAATCTCTGGATAGAGAGACAGACAAACACTAGTTGTTTACGTTCTAAATATTTTTACTCACAGCCTGTAATGGGTTGTTGAATAGAGCCTGTTAAGGGTTGTTGAATATAGCCTGTTAAGGGTTGTTGAATAGAGCCTGTTAAGGGTTGTTGAATATAGCCTGTTAAGGGTTGTTGAATATATCCTGTTAAGGGTTGTTGAATAGAGCCTGTTAAGGGTTGTTGAATAGAGCCTGTTAAGGGTTGTTGAATATATCCTGTTAAGGGCTGTTGAATAGAGCCTGTTAAGGGTTGTTGGATATATCCTGTTAAGGGTTGTTGAATATATCCTGTTAAGGGTTGTTGAATGCAGGCTGTTAAGGGCTGTTGAACATATCCTGTTAAGGGTTGTTGAATATATCATGTTAAGGGTTGTTGAACATATCCTGTTAAGGGTTGTTGAACATATCCTGTTAAGGGTTGTTGAATACAGGCCGAGGGAGGGGGATGAGAGAGGTTGTTGAACTTCAATTTCAATTTAAGGACTTTATTGGCATTGGAAAAATATTGTCAGCTGCCTCTGATTGGGAACCATACCAGGGCAAACACATAGAAAAATAAAACATAGAACACAAAACATAGAATGTCCCCCCCCCCCCCCGACTCACGCCCTGACCAAACTAAAATAGAGACATGAAAAAAGAACTAAGGTCAGGACGTGACACATATGTTAACATTGCCAAAGCAAGTGAAATAGATAATAAACAGAAGTGATTCACTGGTTGCAATTTTCTTGCGGCAACAGATCACAAATCTTGCTGCTGGGATGTCACACTGTGGTATTTCACCCAGTAGATATGGGAGTTTATCAAAATTGGGTTTGTTTTCGCATTCTTTGAGGATCTGTGTAATCTGAGGGAAATATGTCTCTCTAATATGGTCATACATTTGGCAGGAAGTTAGGAACTGCATCTCAGTTTCCACTCAGTGAGCACATAGCCTGTCTTCTCTTGAGAGCCATGTCTGCCTACGGCGGCCATTCTCAATAGCAAGGCTATGCTCACTGGGTCTGCACATAGTCAAAGCTTTTCTTAAGCTTGGGTCTTTCACAGCAGTCAGGTATTCTGCCACTGTGTACTCTCTGTTTAGGGCCAAATAGCATTCTAGTTTGCCAAAGGTTTTTGTTAATTCTTTCCATTGTGTCAAGTAATTGTCGTTTT
Organism: Oncorhynchus mykiss; assembly: GCF_013265735.2. Taxonomy (NCBI): domain Eukaryota; kingdom Metazoa; phylum Chordata; class Actinopteri; order Salmoniformes; family Salmonidae; genus Oncorhynchus; species Oncorhynchus mykiss. Next base: position 72,423,986 of record NC_048582.1, read on the forward strand.
GTTTTCTCATCATTTGGTTGGGTCTAATTGTGCTGCTGTCCTGGGGCTCTTTGTGGTGTGTTTGTGTTTGTGAACAGAGCCCCAGGACCAGCTTGCTTAGGGGACTCTTCTCCAGGTTCATCTCTCTGTATGTGATGGCTTTGTTAATGAAGGTTTGGGAATCACTGCCTTTTAGGTGGTTGTAGAATTTAACGTCTCTTTTCTGTATTTTGATAATTAGTGGGTATCGGCCTAATTCTGCTCTTCATGCATTATTTGGTGTTTTACGTTGTACACAGAGGATATTTTTTGAAGTATTCTTAATGCAGAGCCTCAATTTGGTATTTGTCACATTTTGTGAATTTTTGCTTGGTGAGCGGACCACAGACCTCACAACCATAAAGGGCAATGGTTTCTAAGACTGATTCAAGTATTTTTAGCTAGATCCTAATTGGTATGTCAAATTTTCTGTTCCTTTTGATGGCATAGAATGCCCTTCTTGTCTCTCAGATCGTTCACAGCTTTGTATGGAATTTGTATTTGTAGTCCTGCCGACTGGACCTTTTTTGGAACACAATTATTTTGGTCTTACTGAGATTTAATGTCAGGGCCCAGGTCTGGCAGAATCTGTGCCGAATATCTAGGTGCTGCTGTAGGCCCTCCTTGGTTGGGGACAGAAGCACCAGATCATCAGCAAACAGTATACATTTGATTTCAGATTCTGGAGGGGTGAGGGGTGAGGCCAGGTGTTGCAGACTTTTCTAGTGCACTCACCAATTTTTTTATACATATGTTGAAGAGGGTGGGGCTTAAGCTGCATCCCTGTCTCACCCCACGGCCCTGTGGGAAGAACTGTGTGTGTTTTTGTCTATTTTACCCGCACACTTCTTGTTTGCGTACATGGATTTTATAATGTCATACTTTTTTCCCCCAGACACCTCTTTCCATCAATTTGTATAGCAGACCCTCAGGCCAAATTGAGTCAAGGGCTTTTTTGAAATCATCAAAGCATGAGAAGACTTTGTCTTTGTTTTGGTTTGTTTGTATGTCAATTATGGTGTCCAGGGTGAATACATGGTCTGTTGTACGGTAATTTGGTAAAAAGCCAATTTGACATTTGCTCAGTACATTGTTTTCGTTGAGGAAATGTACGAGTCTGCTGTTAATGATAATGCAGAGGATTTTCCCAAGGTTGCTGTTGACGCATATCCCACGGTAGTTATTGGGGCCAAATTTGTCTCCACTTTGTGGATTGGGGTGATCAGTCCTTAGTTCCAAATATTGGGGAATATGTCAGAGCTAAGGATAATGTTAAAGAGTTTTAGTATAGGCAATCTTTCACTCTCTTTGTTCCTCTTCCCGCCCCACCCTCATTATGTTTGCTTCTGACTGAGTGTCCTCATATCAGCTGCCCTCTCCGTTCCTCCATTTCCCAGACCCTTGGCCTGTATATCCTTCTCTTGTCCAGTATCTCTGCCAGACTCCAGCCTGATCACAATCTGATAACAATCCCTGGATACTGCACTCTGACAGATTACAAAGCAGGCAGAGAGCAGGGAAAGATGTATCCCGGCTCTCTCTCTCTCTCTTTCTTTCCTTCCAATCTCGCTGTCTCCTTTTCTCTCTCCTGCTCTGTCACACGCACGCACGCATGCACACACACATTTACACACTCACCAGTCCCTGTGATGCGGAGCTCAGTTCTAGCCCTCCTGAGTGTTTGGTTTTGACAGTCACTGATCAGCTGGAATTGAATTGGAGATCAGAAGATTCTTTCACAGTGCTGGCTGAGATATAAACTTGTAAATTACTAATCCGTAATCCCCTTTGGGAAATAGACTCACTATGAAACCCACACAGGGAATCAAGTCAGAGACAAATCCTTGCAAATTAGCCTTGGGGTTTCAGCAATAGAGGGTGCATTTCATGAAGTTCGGCCTCGATTTCTGGTTTGGATAGACTACTTAATTTCTAGATTTTCATTTTAAGAATTAATGACAAGACTTTTGTCACATTGGTAAATTAACAATTGAACTGGGTTTGTATCAGTGTAAGTGCTTGTGTGAGTTCAAAGTGTTTTCTTCCACTATCCCAGCTAGGTGCAGAAGAGAAGCGAGGCTATATCCTATTCTCCCTCAGACACAATGAATAATGCTCACTGAGTCAGCTACAGAACACAGAGTTCAGAAAACTGAGTCAGCTACAGAACACAATCAGCTACAGAACACAGAGTTCAGAAAACTGAGTCAGCTACAGAAAACAATCAGCTACAGAACACAATCAGCTACAGACCACAGATTTCAGAAAACTGAGTCAGCTACAGAACACAATCAGCTACAGAACACAATCAGCTACAGAACGCAATCAGCTACAGAACACACAGAGTTCAGAAAACTGAGTCAGCTACAGAACACAGAGTTCAGAAAACTGAGTCAGCTACAGAACACAATCAGCTACAGAACACAATCAGCTACAGAACACAATCAGCTACAGAACACAATCAGCTACAGAACACACAGAGTTCAGAACACAGAGTTCAGAAAACTGAGTCAGCTACAGAACACAGAGTTCAGAACACAGAGTCAGCTACAGAACACAGAGTCAGCTACAGAACACAATCAGCTACAGAACACAATCAGCTACAGAACACAGTCAGCTACAGAACACAGAGTTCAGAACACAGAGTCAGCTACAGAACACAGAGTCAGCTACAGAACACAATCAGCTACAGAACACAATCAGCTACAGAACACAGTCAGCTACAGAACACTGAGTTCAGAAAACTGAGTCAGCCACAGAACACAGAGTTCAGAACAAAGAGTCAGCCACAGAACACAGAGTTCAGAAAACTGAGTCAGCTACAGAACACAGAGTTCAGAACACAGAGTCAGCTACAGAACACAGAGTCAGCTAAAGAACAGTCAGCTACAGAACACAGAGTTCAGAACAAAGAGTCAGCCACAGAACACAGAGTTCAGAAAACTGAGTCAGCTACAGAACACAGAGTTCAGAACACAGTCAGCCACAGAACAGTCAGCTCAAGAACACAGAGTTCAGAAAACTGAGTCAGCTACAGAACACAGAGTTCAGAACACAGTCAGCTACAGAACAGTCAGCTACAGAACACAGAGTTCAGATCAAAGAGTCAGCCACAGAACACAGAGTTCAGAAAACTGAGTCAGCTCAAGAACACAGAGTTCAGAACACAGAGTCAGCTACAGAACACAGAGTCAGCTACAGAACACAGAGTCAGCTACAGAACACAGAGTTCAGAACACAGAATACAAGAACTACAAGGAATACTCAAGAATACTACACCAATAAAGATACAGACAGACAGCATATTGAAATGCTCTAAGGGTAGTACCCAGAATGCATCAGTAATCAGACAGACAGACAGCATATTGAAATGCTCTAAGTGTAGTACCCAGAATGCATCAGTAATCAGACAGACAGACAGCATATTGAAATGCTCTAAGTGTAGTACCCAGAATGCATCAGTAATCAGACAGACAGACAGCATATTGAAATGCTCTAAGTGTAGTACCCATAATGCATCAGTAATCAGACAGACAGCATATTGAAATGCTCTAAGT
>NC_048582.1:72432560-72435060 GCF_013265735.2 Oncorhynchus mykiss
CACCATCAAGTGTAATCGAGTAATCTCAAGGCCTGCAAGAGCATTGTGAACTGCCGTAAGGCAGTGGTCTGAGCAGCACGCTTCGGCTCCAAGCATCACAAGTCCTTTCTCAGTTCTGTTGAGGAACACTGGACAACGTTATGATGAGGAACACTGGACAACGTTATGATGAGGAACACTGGACATTAATATGATGAGGAACACTGGACAACGTTATGATGAGGAACACTGGACAACGTTATGATGAGGAACACTGGACATTAATATGATGAGGAACACTGGACAATGTTATGATGAGGAACACTGGACATTAATATGATGAGGAACACTGGACAACGTTATGATGAGGAACACTGGACATTAATATGATGAGGAACACTGGACAATGTTATGATGAGGAACACTGGACATTAATATGATGAGGAACACTGGACAACGTTATGATGAGGAACACTGGACAACGTTATGATGAGGAACACTGGACAATGTTATGATGAGGAACACTGGACATTATTATGATGAGGAACACTGGACAAATCAACACAGAGGAGTTATTAACACAACATAGAGTAGTTATTAACACAACATATAGGAGTTAGCAACACAACATATAGGAGTTACTAATAACACAACATAGAGGAGTTAATAACACAACATAGAGGAGTTAATAACACAACATATAGGAGTTATTAACACAACATAGAGGAGTTATTAACACAACATAGAGGAGTCAATAACACAACATATAGGAGTTATTAACACAACATAGAGGAGTTATTAACATAACATAGAGGAGTTAATAACACAACATATAGGAGTTATTAACACAACATAGAGGAGTTAATAACACAACATAGAGGAGTCAATAACACAACATATAGGAGTTATTAACACAACATAGAGGAGTTATTAACACAACATAGAGGAGTTAATAACACAACATATAGGAGTTATTAACACAACATAGAGGAGTTACTAATAACACAACATAGAGTAGTTATTAACACAACATAGAGGAGTTAATAACACAACATATAGGAGTTATTAACACAATATAGAGGAGTTAATAACACAACATATAGGAGTTATTAACACAACATAGAGGAGTTATTAACACAACATATAGGAGTTAATAACACAACATATAGGAGTTATTAACACAATATAGAGGAGTTAATAACACAACATAGAGGAGTTAATAACACAACATATAGGAGTTATTAACACAACATAGAGGAGTTATTAACACAACATAGAGGAGTAAATAACACAACATATAGGAGTTATTAACACAACATAGAGGAGTTATTAACACAACATAGAGGAGTTACTAATAACACAACATAGAGTAGTTATTAACACAACATAGAGGAGTTATTAACACAACATGGAGGAGTTATTAACACAACATAGAGAAGTTATTAACACAAAATAGAAGAGTTATTAACACAACATGGAGGAGTTATTAGCAAAACATAGAGGAGTTATTAACACAACATATAGGAGTTATTAGCACAACATAGAGGAGATACTAATAACACAACATAGAGGAGTTATTGACACAACATAGAGGAGTTATTAACACAACATAGAGGAGTTACTAATAAGACAGCATAGAAGAGTTATTAACACAACATATAGTAGTTAATAAGACAACATAGAGGAATTATTAACACAACATAAAGTAGTTAATAAGACAACATAGAGGAATTATTAACACAACATAGAGGAGTTATCAACACAACATAGAGGAGTTATTAACACAACATAGAGGAGTTATCAACACAACATAGAGGAGTTATTAACACCACATAGAGGAGTTATTAAAACAACATAGCAGAGTTAATAACTCAACATAGAGGAGTTGTGAACTCAACATAGAGGAGTTATTAACACAACACAGAGGAGTTATTAACACAACATAGAGGATATACTACTAACACAACATAGAGGAGTTATTAACACAGCATAGAGGAGTTATTAACACAACATAGAGGAGTTAATAACACAACATAGAGGAGTTACTAATAACACAACATAGAGTAGTTCTTAACACAACATAGAGGAGTTATTAACACAACATAGAGGAGTTATCAACACAATATAGAGGAGTTAATAACACAACATAGAGGAGTTATCGACAAAACATAGAGGAGTTAATAACACAACATAGAGGAGTTATCAACACAACACAGAGGAGTTATTAACACAACACAGAGAAGATACTAACACAACATAGTGTCAAATCTTTTCAGCCCCCTGAGGGGGAATAGGCGTTGTCGTGATCTACTCAGGACTGTGTTGATGTGTTTGGTCTGTGATCGATCCTTAGTGACGTCATGGAACTTCTCAACCTTCTCCACTACAATTCCGTCGATGTGAATGGGTGATTGCTCAGCTCTCATTTTCCTGCATTCCACAATCAGCTGCTTTGTCTTGTTCACGTTGAGGGAGAGGTTGTTGTCTTCTCCGGTCTCTGACCTACCTGTTGGCTGTCTCA
>NC_048582.1:72442560-72455060 GCF_013265735.2 Oncorhynchus mykiss
ATCCTAGTGAAAAGACAAATGTCCCGGTTGATATATTATCGAATAGATATTTGAAAAACACCTTGAAGATTGATTATAAAAAACTTTTGCCATGTTTCTGTCGACATTATGGATATAATTTGGGAATTTTGTCTGCGTTGTCGTGACCGCTATTTCCGGTGGATTCCTGGGCATAACGCACCAAACTAACGGAGGTATTTGGATATAAAAAATATCTTTATGGAACAAAATTAACATTTGCTGTCTAACTGGGAGTCTCGTGAGTGAAAACATCTGAAGATTATCAAAGGTAAATGGTTAATTTGATTACTTTTCTGATTTTCGTGACCAAGCTACCTGATGCTAAGTGTACATAATGCTATGCTATGCTATCGATAAACTTACACAAACGCTTGGATTGCTTTCGCTGTAAAGCATAATTTCAAAATCTGACACAACAGGTGGATTAACAAAAGGCTCAGCTGTGTTTTCCTACATTGCACTTGTGATTTCATGAATATAAATATTTTTTGACTGTGGCGCTATGCTAATTAGTGTACAGTGGGGGTATCGTACCACTAAACCCACGTAGTTTACAGTTGGGGTATCGTATCACTAAACCCACGTAGTTTACAGTTGGGGTAACATACCACTAAACCCACGTAGTTTACCGTGGGGGTAACGTACCACTAAACCCACGTAGTTTACCGTGGGGGTAACGTATCACTAAACCCACGTAGTTTACAGTGGAGGTAACAAACCACTAAACCCATGTAGTTTACAGTGGGGGTAACGTAACACTAAACCCACGTAGTTTACCGTGGGGGTATCGTACCACTAAACCCACGTAGTTTACAGTGGGGGTAACGTATCACTAAACCCACGTAGTTTACAGTGGAGGTAACAAACCACTAAAACCACGTAGTTTACAGTGGGGGTAACGTATCACTAAACCCACGTAGTTTACAGTGGGGGCAACAATTCACACATCAATCTGGCATACCAGAGAAGAGAAAGGAGAGAGACTGAAATAGCCCCCAAAATAAGTTTGACATGAGGCACCCATTTAAAATATATATACGTTTTTAAAACCCCCCAAAATATAAACGTTGCATCTCAATTCCATCAGCAAAACAACGGTGTTCGGTACTGTGAAGGGCCTGTGCTGAATACAGACCTCTTGTCCAGTGTTGTGGAAACCAGAGCATTGGTAAATGTAGCATGTGGCTCAACGAGGTCTACAAAACACAAGGGAGGGAACAAGTAAGGTGGCAGTGGTATGTGTGTGTTTGTGTGTGTGTGTGTGTGTGTGTGTGTCATACCCTCTTCTCCAGTCTAAAACAAAGCCACCGCCTTAGTGCACTACTACCCTATAGACCTTGGTCTGAAGTAGTGCACTACTACCCTGTAGACCCTGGGTGCCCTGGTTCGCCGGGTGTGCGAGGTTGGTTGACCAGGTGCACATGGACCTTTTTAGGTCACCAGGTGCACAACGTCCATTTTGGGTCACCAGGTGCACGCGGTTCGTAACAGCGCGGCTATATGCTTTATTGTTTATTGTCCGGGGAAGTAGTGCACTATATAGGAAATATGGTGCCATTTTGGATGTAGACTATAGCACATTAAGCCGTAATCAGATGGTCTGATGCAGCACCTCGTGTCCAGCTTTCAGGGGCAATTAGACTAACTGTACAGAGTAACTACTCACACTTCCCCGAAATACACACAGGAGTGAACACACAGACACAGGGCCACTTACAGAGAATAAAGCCAAACCATGAATGTAAAATATTCTCTCTCTCTCTCTCTCTCTCTCCCTCTCTCTCGCTCTCACTCTCCCTCTCTCTCTCTTTCCCTCTCTCTCTCTCTCTCTCTCTCTCTCTCTCTCTCTCTTCCCCTCTCTCCCTCACTCTCCCTCTATCTCTCGCACTCGCACTCTCCCCCCCACTCTCTCTCTCTCTCTCTCTCTCTCTTTCACTCTCCCTCTCTCTCTCTTCCCCTCTCTCTCTCTCTCTCTCTCTCTCTCTTCCCCTCTCTCTCTCTCTCTCTCTCTCTCTCCCCCTCTCTCCCTCACTCTCCCTCTATCTCTCGCACTCGCACTCTATCTCTCGCACTCGCACTCTCCCCCTCTCTCACTCTCCCCCCCCCCCCTCTCTCTCTCTCTCTCTCTCTCTCTCTAAAATGAATTATACTTCTCATGTGTTTATTGTCCTATCACGGTGGAACAGCATTTTAAAATAAATTTTACTTTTTTTTTTTATTGTCCTATCATGGGAACTACATTTTTTTTAAAAATATTATACAATACATATACTCATGTATTTATTTATGATCTATATTGATGGAACGGTCCACAACCCTATTCCCTAGACACCCACCTGAATGACCCAGATACTAAGGAGAAGTCCCTAACTGTTTTATGGGCCTGCTGTAAGCGGTCTGTATGCAGCCAAAATGATGGTCAGAGACCAAGAGCAGCACTGCCCCCTCAAGATTCTGAGCCTGCTTGGCAGGGTTGGCCCTGCAAAGCCAAAGCCCCCTGTTACGTTCCCCAGATTATGTGTTGTAGTTTGTGTATTTGCATGTCTTTATTTCAGGAAAGGGCTTCCTGAAATCCCTCAAGCAGCTGATTGGTCGACTCCAGGGCTAATTGGAGAGCTGACCCCGCCCCCTCGTCAAGACACAGCTGTCTCCAATTACCCATTCAATCTGAAGCTATATAAAAGCCAGTGTTCTGTTCAGGAGAGAGATATTTTTGATTTGCTGGGAGGTCATTGCAGAGAGATTTTGCTAGAGGTTGATTTTGCTGGGAGTTCATTTTGCTGGGAGTTCATTTTGCTGGGAGTTCATTTTTGAGAGTTGGTATGTTCTGTGAGTTTGTTGCTCAGGTAGAGCTTATTTCATGTCCTTTGTTTCTTAGTTTGTTTGAGAAATTGTTTAATATTCTGTTTCATTTGTTCCCAGGGGGGAAGGGGAAGGCACCTTGGGAGTGCTTAGGCAAGAGGCCCGCGGGCATACATGTACCCCGTAGTATATTCACTGTCTAGAAACACTAGGTAAGACCTGGGCGGACCACCCTCTGTATTTTGGTTAGGGCACCAGGTGGTGCTAAAATAGGTAAGTAGTGGTTAGGCAGGTTAGATAGGAGAGGGGTGGGCTTTGAGATTTACTTTCTTTGCTTTGATTCCGTCCAGCCACTTTTCCCCATATTACCGTGTACAGGAATAAAGTCCTTGTAAACGGTACCACATTCTGCCTGTTGTCATCCTTACTCGCACCTACAGTCCATACCTTTTTCACTTCACGGAGAGTTTAGTTGTAGCAGGGTGTTGCGTTCCCTCTTCATAGAGGCGTGCGTAACACCCCCTAAAGCGAGAGCATGCTATACAAGGAAATTCTCAAAGCTGCTAATGAGAACCTTGACGACCTTGTACCTAGCCGGTGGAGATTCCGGTGGGGTGCCCCCGCCCAGGCAGTGGCAGTGTTGGCAACACTAGCTGCAGTAACCCATGGGGAGGAGGTCATTGTGGCCCTGGTGGCACGAAATCAAAGGTCTGACTGCATGGAGATGCTTGGGGATATGGTCACTACAGGGGACCGTGTTGTGGGTGTTTCAGGGAATATGGTCACTACAGGGGACCGTGTTGTGGGTGTTTCAGGGTTAATAAAATCTCCATGGACATTTTTTTTCGCAGTTTTGCAGACCTTCCCAAACACCTGCAACTGTAAATGCATTTGTAAATCAAGACTTTTCTTGAGTTGGGCTCTGGGATGGTGCAACTGTTGAGAATGTGAGTCTATGGTTGTGTGGGGGGGAAGGGTTGAGTGTGTATGAGTGTGTGGGGGTATGTGTGTATGAGTGTGTGAGGGTATGTGTGTATGAGTGTGTGGGGGTATGTGTGTATGAGTGTGTGGGGGTATGTGTGTATGAGTGTGTGGGGGAATGTGTGTATGAGTGTGTGCTGTTGCAAAGGAGTAAAAGATGTTAGGGACAATATAGGAGGATTCACAATAACTGTTTCCTAATGTAATAATTGCTTGCAATAATGTAATTTTGGTAATGGCGAGACTGGTGAGAGGTAAAATCCTTTGCATAAATTGCCTACATTACTACAAATATTAATAGCTAATTATGGAAAATAACAAACAGGGGGGTCTGCTGGGATGACATTGGGATGACATTGGGATGACAACCCAGCTCGGGATGAGGGCTTTCAGCGGGTGGAATAGTGGGGACCAATTGGAGGTTTACTTAGTAGAAAGGCAAAGATCATGGTCCAGCTATACAGACACTCAACCATCATGTTACTTTTTAATGGTGCATTTACAAACATATATACGTTGATAAAAAATAATTGAAACCTGTGTCTCATTATGATAAGTGGTGAAATAAGTATAGCCAGTTGAAATTGTAATGGCTTAGCAGATAATAGGAAAAGACAATCAGTATTTACCTGGCTAAAAGAGAAGGAATATAATATCTATTGTTTACAGGAAACTCAATCAACAATTTTAGATGAAGTTTTGTGGGAAAAGGACTGTGGTGGCAAATATGTATTTCTCCCAGGGGGCAAAGAAATTGAAAAGGGGTGATGGTTTTAATTAACAGTAATTTTGATACAAATGTGCAAATTGTCCAAACAGATCCTCAAGGTAGATGGATGATTTTAAATATGTTATTGGACAATAAACAGATATGGCTTATTAACCTATACGGTCTGAATAATGATGATCCAAGCTTCTTTGAAAATATAGTTAAGAATGTATCAACTCAACAAGCAACACTGGACTCTATTATTATGGTGGGAGATTTTAATAAGGTCTTAAATACCTCTATGGACCGGAAAGGAAATCACACTTCAAACTATCACCCTTAGGCATTTAAGGAAATCATGAATGTCATTGATATATTGGAATTAGTGGATACATGGAGGCTTAATATCATGACCTAGTGAGATATACATGGAGGAGGTTTAATACCCTGACCTAGTGAGATATACATGGAGGAGGTTTAATATCCTGACCTAGTGAGATATACATGGAGAAGGTTTAATATCCTGACCTAGTGAGATATACATGGAGGAGGTTTAATATCCTGACCTAGTGAGATATACATGGAGGAGGTTTAATATCCTGACCTAGTGAGATATACATGGAGAAGGTTTAATATCCTGACCTAGTGAGATATACATGGAGGAGGTTTAATATCCTGACCTAGTGAGATATACATGGAGGAGGTTTAATACCCTGACCTAGTGAGCTATATACATGGAGGAGGTTTAATATCCTGACCTAGTGAGATATACATGGAGGAGGTTTAATATCCTGACCTAGTGAGATATACATGGAGAAGGTTTAACCTCTTAGAGCTCTAGGGGCGCTATTTCATTTTTGGATAAAAAACGTTCCCGTTTTAAGCGCGATATTTTGTCACGAAAAGATGCTCGACTATGCATATTCTTGACAGTTTTGGAAAGAAAACACTCTGAAGTTTCAGAATCTGCAAAGATTTTGTCTGTAAGTGCCCCAGAACTCATTCTACAGGCGAAACCAAGATGATGCATCACCCAGGAATTAGCAGAATTTCTGAAGCTCTGTTTTCCATTCTCTCCTTATATGGCTGTGATTGCGCAACGAATGAGCCTACACTTTCTGTCGTTCGCCCAAGGTCTTAGCAGCATTGTAACGTATTTGTAGGCATATCATTGGAAGATTGACCATAAGAGACTACATTTTCCAAGTGTCCGCCTGGTGTCCTGCGTCGAATTCGGTGCGCAATTGCCAGCTGCTTCCACTTTACCATTTGATTCAGGGGAGAAAGCATGTGTCCAAGAACGATGTATCAATGAAGAGATATGTGAAAAACACCTTGATGATTGATTCTAAACAACGTTTGCCATGTTTTCAGTCGATATTATGGAGTTAATTTGGAAAAAAGTTTGCGTTTTGAGGACTGAATTTATGGATTTTTTTTGGTAGCCAAATGTGATGTATAAAACGGAGCTATTTCTAATACACAAGGAATCTTTTTGGAAAAACTGAGCATCTGCTATCTAACTGAGAGTATCCTCATTGAAAACATCAGAAGTTCTTCAAAGGTAAATTATTTTATTTGAAGGCTTTTATGTTTTTGTTAATGTTGCGTGCTGGATGCTAACGCTAATGCTAACGCTAAATGCTAACGCGAAATGCTAACTCTAGCTAGCTACTTTTACACAAATTATTGTTTTCCTATGGTTGAGAAGCATATTTTGAAAATCTGAGATGACAGTGTTGTTTACAAAAGGCTAAGCTTGAGAGATGGCATATTTATTTCATTTCATTTGCGATTTTCATAAATAGTTAACGTTGTGTTATGCTAATGAGCTTGCTGATAGATTTACACAATCCTGGATACAGGGGTTTTTTCATAGCTAAACGTGACGCAGAAAACGGAGCGATTTGTCCTAAACAAATAATCTTTCAGGAAAAACTGAACATTTGCTATCTGAGAGTCTCCTCATTGAAAACATCTGAAGTTCTTCAAAGGTAAATGATTTTTTTGAATGCTTTTCTGTTTTTTTGTGTAAATGTTGCCAGCTGAATGCTAATGCTAAATGCTACGTTAGCCATCAATACTGTTACACAAATGCTTGTTTTGCAATGGTTGAGAAGCATATTTTGAAAATCTGAGATGACAGTGTTGTTAACAAAAGGCTAAGCTTGAGAGCTAGCATATTTATTTCATTTCATTTGCGATTTTCATGAATAGTTAACGTTGCGTTATGGTAATGAGCTTGAGTCTGTATTCACAAACCCGGATCCGGGATGGGGAGATCAGAAAGGTTAATATCCTGACCTAGTGAGATATACATGGAGGAGGTTTAATACGCTGACCTAGTGAGATATACATGGAGGAGGTTTAATATCCTGACCTAGTGATATATACATGGAGGAGGCTTAAATACCCCTGACCTAGTGAGATAGACATGGAGGAGGTTTAATATCCTGACCTAGTGAGATATACATGGAGGAGGTTTAATACCCTGACCTAGTGAGATATACATGGAGGAGGTTTAATACCCTGACTTAGTGAGATATACATGGAGGTTTAATACCCTGACCTAGTGAGATATACATGGAGGAGGTTTAATATCCTGACCTAGTGAGATATACATGGAGGAGGTTTAATATCCTGACCTAGTGAGATATACATGGAGAAGGTTTAATATCCTGACCTAGTGAGATATACATGGAGGAGGTTTAATACCCTGACCTAGTGAGCTATATACATGGAGGAGGTTTAATACCCTGACCTAGTGAGATATACATGGAGGAGGTTTAATATCCTGACCTAGTGAGATATACATGGAGGAGGTTTAATATCCTGACCTAGTGAGATATACATGGAGGAAGTTTAATATCCTGACCTAGTGAGATATACATGGAGGAGGTTTAATATCCTGACCTAGTGAGATATACATGGAGGAGGTTTAATATCCTGACCTAGTGAGATATACATGGAGGAGGTTTAATACCCTGACCTAGTGAGATATACATGGAGGAGGTTTAATATCCTGACCTAGTGAGATATACATGGAGGAGGCTTAATCAAGCTAGTCATCTTTATTACTTTCTTCTGCTATTCTCTCTGGCACCAAAAGTTTAAAAGTGTTGATAAGGGACAGAATGCGGTCGGCTCATCACATAATTGCCATATATATTACTCTTACAGAATAGCGAGGATATTGGATATTTAATCAAAGCCTACAAGATGATAAATTGTTTAGAACTAGGACAGAATAATTTATAACTGACTTTTTCAGACATAACATAGACAGAGGTACAGCAGATCCCCTTATTGTATGATACACTTTTAAATGTGCTTTTAAAGGCCATGCAATTCAGTACTCATCTATAAAACAAAAGCAATTTAGATCAAAAGAGTCCATATTAACAAAGGAAATTGAAGGACTAACAGTACAGTTGGACAGCAATAAAAAACTGTACCATAGAGGCACAGAATAAGTTAGAGGAAAAACAAAAAGAAACAGAGGAACTTATTCAAGACAGATCCAGGGTAATACATTATAAAAATAAAGAGAACTGGATGGAATATGGGGAAAAATGCACCAAATTATTTTTCAATCTTCAATATAGAAATGCTACCAACATTTTTTTATTGAAATTTGTTACAAATGATGAAGTCACACATGATTCACCGGATTATGTTTTGAAAGAGGAAGTAAAGTACTTTAAGAATATGCTTTTGTTTCAGTCTCCAATAACCAAAGCTAATTGTATGGATTTTTTTTCCTATTAATAAATGTAAAATTAACATCTGTACAGAAAGACACATGTTAAGGCCAAATTACAGAGGAGGAACTTCTTGAATCAATGAAAGCCTTTAAGTCTGGGAAAACTCCAGGGATGGATGTCAGTGGAGGTTTACCAAACTTTTTTGATATACTCAGAGGACCGTTATTAGCGTGTTGTAACCACTCCTATATAAACGGTAGATTATCAGACAAGCAACGAGAAGGTCTGATATCATTATTACTGAAACAGGACCCAAGTGGAATATATAAAAATCCAGTCCATTTAATCATTTGGAGGCCTTTTACACATCAATGTTGTGAAGCAAAACTCCTAAATGCTAAATGCTTGGCGTATAGAATTAATAAAGGTTTTGGATATTATTCATCAAAATCAGAGTTTTTTTACATGGACGATACATTGAAGATAATATAAGACAAGTACTGGAAACAATAGAATACTATGAAACATCTGGGACAACATGCCTGGTTTTCATAGCTGATTTTGAAAAGGCATTTGATGAAGTATGATTGGAGTTAATATATAAATGGCTAGAATTTTTCAATATTGGGGAATCTCTTATAAAATGGTTTAAAGTTATGTATAGTACCTCTAGGTGTAAAATAGTAAATAATGGTTAAATCTCAGAAAGTTGTACACTATCTAGGAGTAAAACAAGGTTGTCCACTATCGGTATATCTATTTATTATTGCCATTGAAATGTTAGCTGTTTAAATATGATCCAACAATGATATGATCTTGCTACCATGGAAAGGAAAATACCTGTCTATTTGTGGAAAAATCACCATGATTAACTCTTTAGTCATATCACAGTTTACCTATTTGCTAATGGTTTTGCCTACACCTGCTTTTAATTTAAATGTAAAAAAATATATATAAAATTTTGTTTGGAACGGCAAGCCAGACAAAATTAAAAGGGCCTATTTATATAACGAATATGAATTTGGAGGGCAGAAATGATGAAATGTTAAAGCATTAGACCTCTCACTAAAGGCTTCAGTCATACAAAAGTTATACTTAAATCCGAAATGGTTCTCCAGTAAATTGGTAGGAATGTCTCACCCCATGTTCAAGAAAAGCCTTTTTCCCTTTACCTTTTTGGGATAGGGGGCAGCATTTTCACTTTTGGATGAATAGCGTGCCCAGAGTGAACTGCCTCCTACTCTGTCCCAGATGCTAATATATGCATATTATTATTAGTATTGGGTAGAAACCACTCTGAAGTTTCTAAAAATGTTTGAATGATGTATGTGAGTATAACAGAACTCATATGGCAGGCGAAAACCTGAGAAAAATCCAACCAGGAAGTGGGACATCTGAGGTTTGTAATTTTTCAAAGCTTGGCCTATCAAATACACATTGAGATATGGATAAAGTTGCACTTCCTACCGCTTCCACTAGATGTCAACCGTCTTTAGAAACTTGAATGAGGATTCTACTATAAACGAGGGGCTCATGAGGCCTCATTGAGTCAGTGGTCTGGCAGAGAGGCTTGGTCTCATGACGCGCGCTCCCGACAGAGTTACCTCTCTTTCCAATGCTTTTCTGAAGACGAAGGAATTCTCTGGTTGGAACATTATTCATGTTTTATGTTTAAAACATCCTAAAGATTGATTCCACACATCGTTTGACATGTTTCTAAAGGACTCTACTGGAACTTTTCTAGTTTTTGTCTGGTTGAAGTGCCTGCACCTCATGAAGATGGATTACTGGGCTGAACACGCTAACAACAAGTGGCTGTTTGGACATAAATGATGGAACTTTATGGAACAAATTAGTCATCTATTGTCGAACAGGGATTCCTGGGAGTGCATTCTGATGAAGATCATCAAAGGTAAGTGAATATTTATGGTGTTGTTTCTAACTTTGTTGATTCCAAAATGGCGGATATTCCTCTAGCTGTTTTGGGTTCTGTGCACCGTTCTCAGATTCAGCTTTTTCCGTAATTAAAAAAAAAATCTGACGGTTGCATTAAGGAGAAGTCTATCTTTAATTCTGTGAATAACATTTGTATCTTTTATCAATGTTTATTATGAGTATTTCTGCAAAATTACCGGATATTTTGGAATCAAAACATTACTGCATGTAAGGCACCAATGTAAACTGAGATTTTTGGATATAAATATGAACTTTATCTAACAAAACATACATGTATTGTGTAACATGAAGTCCTATGAGTGTCATCTGATGAAGATCATCAAAGGTTAGTGATTCATTTTATCTATATTTTTGCTTTTTGTGACTCCTATCTTTGGCTGGAAAAAATGGCTGTGTGTTTTTATGACTTGGCTATGACCTATCATAATTATATGTTTTGCTTTCACTGTAAAGCATTTCTGAAATCGGACACGATGGGTAGATTAACAAGATGTTTATCTTTCATTTGCTGTATTGGACTTGTTGAGGTGTGAAAGTTACATATTTCAATTTTTTATTTCACCTTTTCAGCGGAATATTGTGAACCCCTGAAAAGGCTCATTCCGATTTTAACCTCTCACTTTTTGGTTGGTTGGTTGTTTGTTTGTTTGTTTGTTTGAAAAGGAAATCATCTCCAAAATATCGTTATTTTTTTAAAAACTTGTCATAGAAAGTCGGATGCAGTTGCAGAAAAAACAATAAATATAAATTAAGTTAAATTTAAACTAAAAAATACAAATGTTTCGATTAAAGGTTTAAAAAAGGTTAGGGTTAGGGTTAATTTTTGTGAATGATATCATAAATAGGAGTTATGTCACACAAGCAGCTAACACAGACGTATTGAAATGTCTAGCTCTTTCCAAAATTAAAGGCAATTAATTGCCGTTAACACAAAAATGGAAGAGGCAAGTGGGAGGGGGAAAAAGTAATGAACTTGTATCATAAATGGTTAAAGAAAAGTTTGATAAATAAAAACATATACCAATTTCATTTAAGGACTAAAATAAATTACATCTGTGCCATATAAATTGCAAATAGTTGGGAAGTGATTTCCGATGAACCCATTCCATTGCACATGGTTTATGAATTGACACACAAAATTCAAAACTTCACATTTTTTAATTTAAATTACTATACAAAATACTTGCAAGCAATATAATGTTATATACACTGCTCAAAAAAATAAAGGGAACACTAAAATAACACATCCTAGATCTGAATGAATGAAATATTCTTATTAAATACTTTTTTCTTTACATAGTTGAATGTGCTGACAACAAAATCACACAAAAATTATCAATGGAAATCAAATTTATCAACCCATGGAGGTCTGGATTTGGAGTCACACTCAAAATTAAAGTAGAAAACCACACTAAAGGCTGATCCAACTTTGATGTAATGTCCTTAAGACAAGTCAAAATGAGGCTCAGTAGTGTCTGTGGCCTCCACGTGCCTGTATGACCTCCCTACAATGCCTGGGCATGCTCCTGAGGGATCTCCTCCCAGACCTGGACTAAAGCATCCGCCAACTCCTGGACAGTCTGTGGTGCAACGTGACGTTGGTGGATGGAGTGAGACATGATGTCCCAGATGTGCCCAATTGGATTCAGGTCTGAGGAACGGGCGGGCCAGTCCATAGCATCAATGCCTTCCTCTTGCAGGAACTGCTGACACACTCCAGCCACATGAGGTCTAGCATTGTCTTGCATTAGGAGGAACCCAGGGCCAACCGCACTAGCATATGGTCTCACAAGGGGTCTGAGGATCTCATCTCGGTACCTAATGGCAGTCAGGCTACCTCTGGCGAGCACATGGAGGGCTGTGCGGCCCCCCAAAGCAATGCCACCCCACACCATGACTGACCCACCGCCCAATCGGTCATGCTGGAGGATGTTGCAGGCAGCAGAACGTTCTCCACGGCGTCTCCAGACTGTCACGTCTGTCACATGTGCTCAGTGTGAACCTGCTTTCATTTGTGAAGAGCACAGGGCGCCACCACTCTTTTACCACTCCTCTCCCCTCCTCAGAACAGGCCTCAGAACAGGCCTCAGGACAGGCCTCAGGACAGGCCTCAGGACAAGCCTCAGGACAGGCCTCAGGACAAGCCTCAGGACAGGCCTCAGGACAAGCCTCAGGACAGGCCTCAGGACAGGTGTCCAGTTCTCAGGAGAGGTCTTAGAACAGGTCTCAGAACAGGCCTCTGGACAGGTCTCAGAACAGGCCTCTGGACAGGTCTCAGAACAGGCCTCATGACAGGCCTCAGAACAGGTCTTAGAACAGGTCTCAGA